>NC_143038.1:76325000-76515000 GCF_057628025.1 Oncorhynchus mykiss | reverse complement strand
TGTGTTGTGGTTAACCCCTTGCCTGACGACCTCCGTGCTGTGGTTAACCCCTTGCCTGACGACTTCTGTGCTGTGCTGTGGTTAGCCCCTTGCCTGACGGCCTCCGTGCTGTGGTTAACCCCTTGCCTGACGGCCTCCGTGCTGTGGTTAGCCCCTTGCCTGACGGCCTCCGTGCTGTGGTTAGCCCCTTGCCTGACGGCCTCCGTGCTGTGGTTAGCCCCTTGCCTGACGACTCAAACTGAATTGTCCCTCTGCTGCATGTTCGCTACGTTCTTCAGTCTGATACTCGTCGAAGTCGTTTGTGGTGACGTCAAAAAGAGGGTTGTTGTACAAAACAAAGTCATCAGTGATTTGGATGATCTCTAACCAATCAGAGTATCAAAGCCAATGCCGGACTTTCAAAAACACTGCTATACCCAAGTGTGTTCTGGCTCTTGGCCAAACACCACGGTTTCTGGGACCAATCAGACGGTCTAGAAATCATAAGGGACGGATCAGATCCAGACTCATCGAGGAGAGAAGAAACTAATGTCTGTCGTGTAGCATAACGTTTGGCCGTAGCAAGGAGTCTGGGTGGCCAGGCAACTTTGCCCCCTGTTAGTGAGCAAGGAGTCTGGGTGGCCAGGCAACTTGGCCCCTGTTAGTGAGCAAGGAGTCTGGGTGGCCAGGCAACTTTGCCCCCTGTTAGTGAGCAAGGAGTCTGGGTGGCCAGGCAACTTTGCCCCCTTTTAGTGAGCAAGGAGTCTGGGTGGCCAGGCAACTTTGCCCCCTGTTAGTGAGCAAGGAGTCTGGGTGGCCAGGCAACTTTGCCCCCTGTTAGTGAGCAAGGAGTCTGGGTGGCCAGGCAACTTTGCCCCTGTTAGTGAGCAAGGAGTCTGGGTGGCCAGGCAACTTTGCCCCCTGTTAGTGAGCAAGGAGTCTGGATGGCCAGACACCTTTGCCCCCTTTTAGTGAGCAAGGAGTCTGGGTGGCCAGGCAACTTTGCCCCCTGTTAGTGAGCAAGGAGTCTGGGTGGCCAGACACCTTTGCCCCCTTTTAGTGAGCTAGGAGTCTGGGTGGCCAGGCAACTTTGCCCCTTTTTAGTGAGCAAGGAGTCTGGGTGGCCAGGCAACTTTGCCCCTGTTAGTGAGCAAGGAGTCTGGGTGGCAACTTTGCCCCCTGTTAGTGAGCAAGGAGTCTGGGTGGCCAGGCAACTTTGCCCCCCGTTAGTGAGCAAGGAGTCTCGGTGGCCAGGCAACTTTGCCCCCCGGAAGTGAGCAAGGAGTCTGGGTGGCCAGGCAACTTTGCCCCCTGTTAGTGAGCAAGGAGTCTGGGTGGCCAGGCAACTTTGCCCCCTGTTAGTGAGCAAGGAGTCTGGGTGGCCAGGCAACTTTGCCCCCTGTTAGTGTGCAGGGACATTGCTTTCGTTAGACATTTCCAGAGCCAGCCACTTCCTCTCTCTCTCCGTCTCTCTAAATTAAATTCAAAGGACTTTATTGGCATGGGAAACATATGTTAAAAATTTTTATTGTACCTTTATTTAACGAGGCAAGTCAGTTAAGAACAAATTCTTATTTTGAATGACGGCCTAGGAACAGTGGGTTAACTGCCTGTTCAGGGGCAGAACGACAGATTTGTACCTTGTCAGCTCAGGGATTTGAACTTGCAACCTTTCTGTTACTACACTCTAACCACTAGGCTACGCTGCCGCCCCCCACACATTGCCAAAGCAAGTGAAATAGTTTATTTCACTTTTTATTATTATCTATCAGAAATGAACAGTGAACATTACACTCACAAACGTTTCAAAGGAATAGAGACATTTCAAATATCATGTTATGGCAATAAACAGTGTTGTAATCATGTGACGCAGGTGGTATAGCATGGTGTTTGTAATGCTAGGGTTGTGTGTTCAATTCCCACGGGGAACCAGTATGGAAAAGTACAGAAAATGTGTCTGCACACTACTGTCAGGCACTCTGGATAAAAGCCTCTGCTAAATGACTGAAATGTAAGTAAGAACAGAAATATGGGTTGTATTTACGTAGGCAGTAGAGGAGGGGACTAAGCACACACTCCTGAGGAGCCCCTTGTTGAGGGTCAGCATTGTGGAGTTGTTGTTGCCTACCCTTACCACCTGGGGCTGGCCAATCAGGAAATCCAGTTGCAGAGGGAGGTGTTTTTAGTCCCAGGGTCCTTAACTTAGTGATGAGCTTGGAGAGGACTATAGTGTTGAACGCTGAGCTGTAGTCAATGAACAGCATTCTCACGTAGTTACTTCCCCTCTTGTCCAGGTGGGAGTTGGGAGTGAGATTGCATCATCTGTGGATATATTGAGTTGTTTTGCCAATTAGAGTGGGCCTGGGATGATGGTGTTGATTAGTGCCATGACCAGCCTTTTAAAGCACTTCATCATTACATATTTGAGTGCTTCAGGGCGATAATAATTTAGTCAGGTTATCTTTGGTACTCTTGGGAACAGGAACAATGTCTTGAATAACGTTGGGATTACAGACTGGGGCAAGGAGAGATTGAAAATGTCTGTGAAGACACCTGCTAACTGTTAACCTGTTTAAACGTTTTGCTCATATCGGCCACGGAGAGTCGAGATCACACAGTCATCTGGAAAAACAGGGGCTTTCACGTAAGGCACAGTGTAATATTCCTTGAAGCACAAAAGGTATTTAGCTGGTTCTGGAGCATCTCGTGGTTCCCCCTTGTAATCCGTGATCCGTCTGCAAGCCCTGCCACATACGACTAGTGTAGTAGCCGATGTAATAGAATTACACCTTCCTCCTATATTGTCCTTTTGAGGGGTTTGATGTCTTGTTTGGGGTCGTAGTGGGATTGCTTGTACGCGTCGATGTCTGTAGACTTTAGCTCAGCACATCTGTTGCCTGTAATCTATGGTTTTTGGTTTGGATACGTTCTTATAGTCGCTGTGGGGACGACATCGTCTATGCACTTATTGACGAAGCGCGTGACGGTTATGGGGAACTTCTCAGTGTTATGGGATGAATCCCGGAACATATCCCAGTCTGTACTAGCAAAACGTGTAGCCTTGCGTCTGCTTCGTCTGACCACTTCCCTATTGAACGCATCACTGGTACTTCCTGTTGGAGCTTTTGTTTGTAATTAGGAAGCAGAATAATGTAGTCATGGTCAGATTTGCCTAAGGGAGAACGAAGCAGTGCCTTGTGGGTAGAATAAAAGTGGTGTAGAGTTTTAGCTCCCCTAGTGGCGCAGGAGACAGGAAGTGAGGTAGGACGGTTTTATGTCTCACAGGGTGAAAGTCTCAACCCACCAGAAACGCTGCCTCTGGGTGAGCGGTTTCGTTTTTGTTTATGGCTCCATACAGTTCGTTGAGTGCCAGAGTGGTGTTGGCTTGTGGGAGGAATGTAGACATCCGTGATAATTACAGATGAGAACCCTCTTGGTAGATAACAGGGTCTACAGTTTACCATGAGGTATTCTATATCAGGTAGAGGTCTACAGTTTACCATGAGGTATTCTATATCAGGTAGAGGTCTACAGTTTACCATGAGGTATTCTATATCAGGTAGAGGTCTACAGTTTACCATGAGGTATTCTATATCAGGTAGAGGTCTACAGTTTACCATGAGGTATTCTATGCCAGGTAGAGGTCTACAGTTTACCATGAGGTATTCTATGCCAGGTAGATAGAGGTCTACAGTTTACCATGAGGTATTCTATATCAGGTAGAGGTCTACAGTTTACCATGAGGTATTCTATGCCAGGTAGAGGTCTACAGTTTACCATGAGGTATTCTATATCAGGTAGAGGTCTACAGTTTACCATGAGGTATTCTATGCCAGGTAGAGGTCTACAGTTTACCATGAGGTATTCTATGCCAGGTAGAGGTCTACAGTTTACCATGAGGTATTCTATATCAGGTAGAGGTCTACAGTTTACCATGAGGTATTCTATATCAGGTAGAGGTCTACAGTTTACCATGAGGTATTCTATATCAGGTAGAGGTCTACAGTTTACCATGAGGTATTCTATATCAGGTAGAGGTCTACAGTTTACCATGAGGTATTCTATATCAGGTAGAGGTCTACAGTTTACCATGAGGTATTCTATATCAGGTAGAGGTCTACAGTTTACCATGAGGTATTCTATATCAGGTAGAGGTCTACAGTTTACCATGAGGTATTCTATATCAGGTAGAGGTCTACAGTTTACCATGAGGTATTCTATATCAGGTAGAGGTCTACAGTTTACCATGAGGTATTCTATATCAGGTAGAGGTCTACAGTTTACCATGAGGTATTCTATGCCAGGTAGAGGTCTACAGTTTACCATGAGGTATTCTATGCCAGGTAGAGGTCTACAGTTTACCATGAGGTATTCTATGCCAGGTAGAGGTCTACAGTTTACCATGAGGTATTCTATATCAGGTAGAGGTCTACAGTTTACCATGAGGTATTCTATATCAGGTAGAGGTCTACAGTTTACCATGAGGTATTCTATGCCAGGTAGAGGTCTACAGTTTACCATGAGGTATTCTATGGCAGGTAGAGGTCTACAGTTTACCATGAGGTATTCTATGCCAGGTAGAGGTCTACAGTTTACCAGGAGGTATTCTATATCAGGTAGAGGTCTACAGTTTACCATGAGGTATTCTATGCCAGGTAGAGGTCTACAGTTTACCAGGAGGTATTCTATATCAGGTAGAGGTCTACAGTTTACCATGAGGTATTCTATATCAGGCAGATTAAAGAGTCTACAGTTTACCATGAGGTATTCTATATCAGGTAGAGGTCTACAGTTTACCATGAGGTATTCTATATCAGGTAGAGGTCTACAGTTTACCATGAGGTATTCTATATCAGGTAGAGGTCTACAGTTTACCAGGAGGTATTCTATATCAGGCAGATTAAAGAGTCTACAGTTTACCATGAGGTATTCTATATCAGGTAGAGGTCTACAGTTTACCATGAGGTATTCTATATCAGGTAGAGAGAGGTCTACAGTTTACCATGAGGTATTCTATGCCAGGTAGAGGTCTACAGTTTACCAGGAGGTATTCTATATCAGGCAGAGGTCTACAGTTTACCAGGAGGTATTCTATATCAGGCAGATTAAAGAGTCTACAGTTTACCATGAGGTATTCTATATCAGGTAGAGAGAGGTCTACAGTTTACCATGAGGTATTCTATATCAGGTAGAGGTCTACAGTTTACCAGGAGGTATTCTATATCAGGCAGATTAAAGAGTCTACAGTTTACCATGAGGTATTCTATATCAGGTAGAGAGAGATCTACAGTTTACCATGAGGTATTCTATGCCAGGTAGAGGTCTACAGTTTACCATGAGGTATTCTACATCAGGTAGATTAAAGAGTCTACAGTTTACCATGAGGTATTCTATATATGGTGAGCAACATCTAGAGATTTCCTTCAAATAGGAAGCAGCACATCACTTGTTATTTATGATAAAAACGTATCTTCTCCACCTTTCCAGTTCCCCAGACGCTGTCGTCCGATCCCCCAAAAAAGTAATTGTAAATATAATGAAAGTCACTATATATCAAAGTTGGGTTGGAAGTAGTAAGATGTTGCCCTTCTCTGTCAGCGTCATCCTGTCATACTAGAGTATGTTGTCCTGTCATCCAGCTCTCATCAACTCTACCGCTATATAGCATGTTGTCACGTCCTCCAGCTCTCAGCTACTCTACCGGTGATAGATGCTATATAGCATGTTGTCACGTCCTCCAGCTCTCAGCTACTCTACCGGTGATAGATGCTATATAGCATGTTGCCCTGTCATCCAGCTCTCAGCTACTCTACCGGTGATAGATGCTATATAGCATGTTGTCACGTCCTCTAGCTCTCAGCAACTCTACCGGTGATAGATGCTATATAGCATGTTGTCACGTCCTCCAGCTCTCAGCTACTCTACCAGTGATAGATGCTATATAGCATGTTGTCACGTCCTCCAGCTCTCAGCTACTCTACCGGTGATAGATGCTATATAGCATGTTGTCACGTCCTCCAGCTCTCAGCTACTCTACCGGTGATAGATGCTATATAGCATGTTGTCCTGTCATCCAGCTCTCAGCTACTCTACCGGTGATAGATGCTATATAGCATGTTGTCCTGTCATCCAGCTCTCAGCTACTCTACCAGTGATAGATGCTATATAGCATGTTGCCCTGTCATCCAGCTCTCAGCTACTCTACCAGTGATAGATGCTATATAGCATGTTGTCACGTCCTCCAGCTCTCAGCTACTCTACCGGTGATAGATGCTATATAGCATGTTGTCACGTCATCCAGCTCTCAGCTACTCTACCGGTGATAGATGCTATATAGCATGTTGTCACGTCCTCCAGCTCTCAGCTACTCCACCAGTGATAGATGCTACATAGCATGTTGTCACGTCCTCCAGCTCTCAGCTACTCTACCGGTGATAAATGCTATATAGCATGTTGTCACGTCCTCCAGCTCTCAGCTACTCTACCGGTGATAGATGCTATATAGCATGTTGTCACGTCCTCCAGCTCTCAGCTACTCTACCGGTGATAGATGCTATATAGCATGTTGTCACGTCCTCCAGCTCTCAGCTACTCTACCGGTGATAGATGCTATATAGCATGTTGTCACGTCCTCTAGCTCTCAGCAACTCTACCGGTGATAGATGCTATATAGCATGTTGTCACGTCCTCCAGCTCTCAGCTACTCTACCGGTGATAGATGCTATATAGCATGTTGTCACGTCCTCCAGCTCTCAGCTACTCTACCGGTGATAGATGCTATATAGCATGTTGTCACGTCCTCCAGCTCTCAGCTACTCTACCGGTGATAGATGCTATATAGCATGTTGTCACGTCCTCCAGCTCTCAGCTACTCTACCGGTGTGGTTATGCGTATGTTTGTGTTTTTGTGTTTGTGGTTAGCGGGCCCTGTATGTGGTGGTGATGTAATTCCATTAAGCCATATGTTGTGACCACAGAAATATGATCTGGGTTATTCTCCTGACATGTAAACCAATCTGTCAACATGCTTGGTCTCAATTGGGTCCTGACTGCTTTTTCTAGTGTATCCCTTAATACTGAGACCTAGTAGGTCTGCCCTCCAGGCCACCCCACCCCTCCACCCCCACCTCCACCCCACTCCACCCACCCCAGCCCAGTTCATCCCAGCCCAGCTCACCCCACCCCAGCTCATTCCAGCCCACCCCACCCCAGTTCACCCCAGCTCAGCTCACCCCAGCCCAGCTCACCCCACCCCAGTTCACCCCAGCTCAGCTCACCCCAGCTCAGCTCACCACACCCCAGTTCACCCCAGCTCACCCCACCCCAGCCCAGTTCACCCCAGCCCAGCTCACCCCACCCCAGTTCACCCCAGCCCAGCTCACCCCACCCCAGCCCAGCTCACCCCACCCCAGTTCACCCCAGTTCACCCCAGCCCAGCTCACCCCACCCCGGCCCAGCTCACCCCACCCCGGCCCAGTTCACCCCACCCCGGCCCAGTTCACCCCACCACTTAGAAAAAGGGTTTCAAAAGTGTTCTCCGGCTGTCCCCATAGGATAACCATTTTTGGTTTCAGATAGAACCCTTTTGGTTCTAAAAGGATTCTACCTGGAACTATCTTTGGAAAGGGATCTATATGGAACCTAAGAAGGGTTCTACCTGGAACTATCTTTGGAAAGGGATCTATATGGAACCTAAGAAGGGTTTTACCTGGAACTATCTTTGGAAAGGGATCTATATGAAACCTAAGAAGGGTTTTACCTGGAACAAAAAAAGGGTTCTTTAAAGGCTTTTCCTATGAGGACATGAACCCTTTTAGGTTCTAGATAGCACCTTTTTTTTATCTAAGAGTGTAGCACCACACCTGTCCCACTTAAGATAACCACATGCTGTATACTGTATAACCATCATAGTGCTTCAGACTGGTCTCATAGACTCCACGTAACATAGTAATCGAAAATCCGGGACTTATTTTTCAGTCTCATTACTGAAATCTATTTCCCTTGCCCAAAATTGTATATCTTTATGCCTTTGTCTGGGGATTTTTTTATTTTTTTTATCCATAACTGTTATAGAGGTCTACTGTCCTCTCTAGTTAACCAGTTTGTTGTCTTGTTTTATTAAATCAGAAGTTATTATCCTGGGTGACCTAAATTACTGTTGGGGAAATTCAGGCTTCAGACACCTAAAAGACATGTGTAATGATCTGACCCAGCTGGTGACTAAGTTTACATGGCCCAACCTTAAAGACCCTTCAAAGTCAACTCTGATTCATCTTATTTTAACAAATACACCAGAGAACTATGTTCTACTAGAGGTCGACCGATTATGATTTTTCAATGCCGATACCGATATCGATTATTGGAGGACCAAAAAAAGCTGATACCAATAAAACATTTTTTTTGTTGTAATAATAATAAAATAATAAAAAATAAAAAAACACTTTTTTGTAATAATGACAATTACAACAATACTGAATGAACACTTATTTTAACTTAATATAATACATAATTAAAATCAATTTAGCCTCAAATAAATAATGAAACACGTTCAATTTGGTTTAAATAATGCAAAAACAAAGTGTTGGAGAAGAAAGTAAAAGTGCAATATGTGCCATGTAAGAAAGCTAACGTTTAAGTTCCTTGCTCAGAACATGAGAACATATGAAAGCTGGTGGTTCCTTTTAACATGAGTCTTCAATATTCCCAGGTAAGAAGTTTTAGGTTGTAGTTATTATAGGAATTACAGGACTATTTCTCTCTATACGATTTGTGTTTCATATACCTTTGACCATTGGATGTTCTTATAGGCACTTTAGTATTGCCAGTGTAACAGTATAGCTTCCGTCCCTCTCCTACCTGGGCTCGAACCAGGAACACATCGACAACAGCAACCCTCGAAGCAGCGTTACCCATGCAGAGCAAGGGGAACAACTACTCCAAGTCTTAGAGCGAGTGGCGTTTGAAAAGCTATTAGCGCGCACCCCGCTAACTAGCTAGCCATTTCACATCGGTTACACCAGCCTAATCTCGGGAGTTGATAAGCTTGAAGTCATAAACAGCTCAATGCTTGAAGCACAGCGAAGAGCTGCTGGCAAAACGCAGTAATGTGCTGTTTGAATGATTGCTTATGAGCCTGCTGGTGCCTACCACCACTCAGTCAGACTGCTCTATCAATTCATAGACTTAATTATAACATAATAACACACAGAAATACGAGCCTTAGGTCATTAATATGGTCGAATCCAGAAACGATCATCCCGAAAACAAAATGTTTATTCTTTCAGTGAAATACGGAACCGTTCCGTATTCTATCTAACGCATGGCAACCCCAAGTCTAAATATTCCTGTTACACACAACTTTCAATGTTATGTCATAATTACGTAAATTCCTGGCAAATTCGTTCGAAATGAGCCGGGCGGCCCAAACTGTTACATAGACACTGACTCTGCGTGCAATGAACGCAAGAGAAGTGACACAATTTCACCTGGTTAATATTGCCTGCTAACCTGGATTTCTTTTAGTTAAATATGCAGGTTTAAAAATATATACTTCTGTGTAATGATTTTAAGAAAGGCATTGATGTTCATGGTTAGGTACACATTGGAGCAACGATACGCACCGCATCGATTATATGCAACGCAGGACACGCTAGATAAACTAGTAATATCATCAACCAAGTGTAGTTAACTAGTAATTATGATTGATTGATTGTTTTTTATAAGATAAGTTTAATGCTAGCTAGCAACTTACCTTGGCTTCTTACTGCATTCACGTAACAGGCAGGCTCCTCGTGGAGTGCAATGAGGGGTAGGTGGTTTGAGCGTTGGACTAGTTAAACGTAAGGTTGCAAGATTGAATCCCCGAGCTGACAAGGTACAAATCTGTCGTTCTGCCCCTGAACAAGGCAGTTAACCCATCGTTCCTAGGCCGTCATCACTAGAGGTAATCAGTTTGTTGTGGGGGTGTCAGTGAGAAGACAAGACAATAGAAGGGCTTCATTGGCTGCTAAAAGTTCTACAGTTTGACGATGATGTGGGCAGTGTCCTCAGTGTCCTCAGTGTCCTCAGTGTCCTCAGTGTCCTCAGTGGAAGTCTGTTTCTTTGCTATTACTGTGTCTATTCTCCTCCCTCCCTCCCTCCCTCCCTCCCTCCCTCCCTCCCTCCCTCCCTCCCTCCCTCCCTCCCTCCCTCCCTCCCTCCCTCCCTCCCTCCCTCCCTCCCTCCCTCCCTCCCTGTCTCCCTCCCTGTCTTCCTCCCTGTCTCCCTCCCTCCCTGTCTCTCTCCCTGTCTCCCTCCCTCCCTCCCTGTCTCCCTCCCTCCCTGTCTCCCTCCCTGTCTCCCTCGCACCCTCCCTCCCTCCCTCCCTCCCTCCCTCCCTCCCTCCCTCCCTCCCTCCCTCCCTCCCTGTCTCCCTCCCTGTCTCCCTCCCTGTCTCCCTCCCTGTCTCCCTCCCTGTCTCCCTGTCTCCCTCCCTGTCTCCCTCCCTGTCTCCCTCCCTGTCTCCCTCCCTCCCTGTCTCATTTCCTCCCTCCCTCCCTCCCTCCCTGTCTCATTTCCTCCTCTGTTCCCCCACCGTCTGTCATCCTGTCTCTTCACACCTCCCTCCCTCCCTCCGTCTCTTCACACCTCCCTCTCTCTCCCTGTCTCTCCCTCCCTCTCTCTCTTTCTCTCCCTCTCTCCATCCCTCCCTCTCACTGTCTCTCCCTTTCTCCATCCATCCCTCCCTCCCTCCCTCGCTCTGTCTCTCTGTCTCTTCACACCTCCTCTCTGTCTCTCTGTCCCTCCATCCCTCCCTCCTCTGCTCTCCTTTTCTATTTCTGGTTGATGGCCTTCTACATCTCACCGGAGAACACATCCTACAATAAACAGACAATTTCCTTTAGACTGTGTTGTACGTTCCAGCCTAGAACCCTACATCCCAGCCTAGAACCCTACATCCCAGCCTAGAGCCCTACATCCCAGCCTAGAGCCCTACATCCCAGCCTAGAGCCCTACATCCCAGCCTAGAACCCTACATCCCAGCCTAGAGCCCTACATCCCAGCCTAGAGCCCTACATCCCAGCCTAGAGCCCTACATCCCAGCCTAGAACCCTACATCCCAGCCTAGAGCCCTACATCCCAGCCTAGAGCCCTACATCCCAGCCTAGAACCCTACATCTCAGTCGAGAGAGAGAGAGAGAGAGAGAGAGAGAGAGAGAGAGAGAGAGAGACGAACACAGTGTGGTGGCATAGAGTGTTTTGTAGGCGTTGACAGTGTGGTGGCATAGAGTGTTTTGTAGGCGTTGACAGTGTGGTGCCACAGTGTTTTGTAGGCGTTGACAGTGTGGTGGACAGAGTGTTTTGTAGGCGTTGACAGTGTGGTGCCACAGTGTTTTGTAGGCGTTGACAGTGTGGTGCCACAGTGTTTTGTAGGCGTTGACAGTGTGGTGGACAGAGTGTTTTGTAGGCGTTGACAGTGTGGTGCCACAGTGTTTTGTAGGCGTTGACAGTGTGGTGGACAGAGTGTTTTGTAGGCGTTGACAGTGTGGTGCCACAGTGTTTTGTAGGCGTTGAAAGTGTGGTGCCACAGAGTGTTTTGTAGGCGTTGACAGTGTGGTGGCACAGAGTGTTTTGTAGGCGTTGACAGTGTGGTGGCACAGAGTGTTTTGTAGGCGTTGACAGTGTGGTGGACAGTGTGGTGCCACAGAGTGTTTTGTAGGCGTTGACAGTGTGGTGGCATAGAGTGTGGTGGACAGTGTGGTGGCACAGAGTGTTTTGTAGGCGTTGAGAGTGTGGTGCCACAGTGTTTTGTAGGCGTTGACAGTGTGGTGGCACAGAGTGTTTTGTAGGCGTTGACAGTGTGGTGGCACAGAGTGTTTTGTAGGCGTTGACAGTGTGGTGCCACAGTGTTTTGTAGGCGTTGACAGTGTGGTGGCACAGAGTGTTTTGTAGGCGTTGACAGTGTGGTGGCATAGAGTGTGGTGGACAGTGTGGTGGCACAGAGTGTTTTGTAGGCGTTGACAGTGTGGTGGCACAGAGTGTTTTGTAGGCGTTGACAGTGTGGTGGCACAGAGTGTTTTGTAGGCGTTGACAGTGTGGTGGCACAGAGTGTTTTGTAGGCGTTGACAGTGTGGTGCCACAGAGTGTTTTGTAGGCGTTGACAGTGTGGTGGCACAGAGTGTTTTGTAGGCGTAGACAGTGTGGTGCCACAGAGTGTTTTGTAGGCGTTGACAGTGTAGTGCCACAGAGTGTTTTGTAGGCGTTGACAGTGTGGTGCCACAGAGTGTTTTGTAGGCGTTGACAGTGTGGTGCCACAGAGTGTTTTGTAGGCGTTGACAGTGTGGTGCCACAGAGTGTTTTGTAGGCGTTGACAGTGTGGTGCCACAGAGTGTTTTGTAGGCGTTGACAGTGTGGTGCCACAGAGTGTTTTGTAGGCGTTGACAGTGTGGTGCCACAGAGTGTTTGGTAGGCGTTGACAGTGTGGTGCCACAGAGTGTTTTGTAGGCGTTGACAGTGTGGTGGACAGAGTGTTTTGTAGGCGTTGACAGTGTGGTGCCTCAGAGTGTTTTGTAGGCGTTGACAGTGTGGTGCCACAGTGTTTTGTAGGCGTTGACAGTGTGGTGGACAGAGTGTTTTGTAGGCGTTGACAGTGTGGTGCCACAGTGTTTTGTAGGCGTTGACAGTGTGGTGCCACAGTGTTTTGTAGGCGTTGACAGTGTGGTGGACAGAGTGTTTTGTAGGCGTTGACAGTGTGGTGCCACAGTGTTTTGTAGGCGTTGACAGTGTGGTGGACAGAGTGTTTTGTAGGCGTTGACAGTGTGGTGCCACAGTGTTTTGTAGGCGTTGACAGTGTGGTGCCACAGAGTGTTTTGTAGGCGTTGACAGTGTGGTGGCACAGAGTGTTTTGTAGGCGTTGACAGTGTGGTGGCACAGAGTGTTTTGTAGGCGTTGACAGTGTGGTGGACAGTGTGGTGCCACAGAGTGTTTTGTAGGCGTTGACAGTGTGGTGGCATAGAGTGTGGTGGACAGTGTGGTGGCACAGAGTGTTTTGTAGGCGTTGACAGTGTCGTGGCACAGAGTGTTTTGTAGGCGTTGACAGTGTGGTGGCACAGAGTGTTTTGTAGGCGTTGACAGTGTGGTGGCACAGAGTGTTTTGTAGGCGTTGACAGTGTGGTGCCACAGTGTTTTGTAGGCGTTGACAGTGTGGTGGCACAGAGTGTTTTGTAGGCGTTGACAGTGTGGTGGCATAGAGTGTGGTGGACAGTGTGGTGGCACAGAGTGTTTTGTAGGCGTTGACAGTGTGGTGGCACAGAGTGTTTTGTAGGCGTTGACAGTGTGGTGGCACAGAGTGTTTTGTAGGCGTTGACAGTGTGGTGGCACAGAGTGTTTTGTAGGCGTTGACAGTGTGGTGCCACAGAGTGTTTTGTAGGCGTTGACAGTGTGGTGGCACAGAGTGTTTTGTAGGCGTAGACAGTGTGGTGCCACAGAGTGTTTTGTAGGCGTTGACAGTGTAGTGCCACAGAGTGTTTTGTAGGCGTTGACAGTGTGGTGCCACAGAGTGTTTTGTAGGCGTTGACAGTGTGGTGCCACAGAGTGTTTTGTAGGCGTTGACAGTGTGGTGCCACAGAGTGTTTTGTAGGCGTTGACAGTGTGGTGCCACAGAGTGTTTTGTAGGCGTTGACAGTGTGGTGCCACAGAGTGTTTTGTAGGCGTTGACAGTGTGGTGCCACAGAGTGTTTGGTAGGCGTTGACAGTGTGGTGCCACAGAGTGTTTTGTAGGCGTTGACAGTGTGGTGGACAGAGTGTTTTGTAGGCGTTGACAGTGTGGTGCCTCAGAGTGTTTTGTAGGCGTTGACAGTGTGGTGGCACAGAGTGTTTTGTAGGCGTTGACAGTGTGGTGGCACAGAGTGTTTTGTAGGCGTTGACAGTGTGGTGGACAGTGTGGTGCCACAGAGTGTTTTGTAGGCGTTGACAGTGTGGTGGCATAGAGTGTGGTGGACAGTGTGGTGGCACAGAGTGTTTTGTAGGCGTTGAGAGTGTGGTGCCACAGTGTTTTGTAGGCGTTGACAGTGTGGTGGCACAGAGTGTTTTGTAGGCGTTGACAGTGTGGTGGCACAGAGTGTTTTGTAGGCGTTGACAGTGTGGTGCCACAGTGTTTTGTAGGCGTTGACAGTGTGGTGGCACAGAGTGTTTTGTAGGCGTTGACAGTGTGGTGGCATAGAGTGTGGTGGACAGTGTGGTGGCACAGAGTGTTTTGTAGGCGTTGACAGTGTGGTGGCACAGAGTGTTTTGTAGGCGTTGACAGTGTGGTGGCACAGAGTGTTTTGTAGGCGTTGACAGTGTGGTGGCACAGAGTGTTTTGTAGGCGTTGACAGTGTGGTGCCACAGTGTTTTGTAGGCGTTGACAGTGTGGTGCCACAGTGTTTTGTAGGCGTTGACAGTGTGGTGGACAGAGTGTTTTGTAGGCGTTGACAGTGTGGTGCCACAGTGTTTTGTAGGCGTTGACAGTGTGGTGGACAGAGTGTTTTGTAGGCGTTGACAGTGTGGTGCCACAGTGTTTTGTAGGCGTTGAAAGTGTGGTGCCACAGAGTGTTTTGTAGGCGTTGACAGTGTGGTGGCACAGAGTGTTTTGTAGGCGTTGACAGTGTGGTGGCACAGAGTGTTTTGTAGGCGTTGACAGTGTGGTGGACAGTGTGGTGCCACAGAGTGTTTTGTAGGCGTTGACAGTGTGGTGGCATAGAGTGTGGTGGACAGTGTGGTGGCACAGAGTGTTTTGTAGGCGTTGAGAGTGTGGTGCCACAGTGTTTTGTAGGCGTTGACAGTGTGGTGGCACAGAGTGTTTTGTAGGCGTTGACAGTGTGGTGGCACAGAGTGTTTTGTAGGCGTTGACAGTGTGGTGCCACAGTGTTTTGTAGGCGTTGACAGTGTGGTGGCACAGAGTGTTTTGTAGGCGTTGACAGTGTGGTGGCATAGAGTGTGGTGGACAGTGTGGTGGCACAGAGTGTTTTGTAGGCGTTGACAGTGTGGTGGCACAGAGTGTTTTGTAGGCGTTGACAGTGTGGTGGCACAGAGTGTTTTGTAGGCGTTGACAGTGTGGTGGCACAGAGTGTTTTGTAGGCGTTGACAGTGTGGTGCCACAGAGTGTTTTGTAGGCGTTGACAGTGTGGTGGCACAGAGTGTTTTGTAGGCGTAGACAGTGTGGTGCCACAGAGTGTTTTGTAGGCGTTGACAGTGTAGTGCCACAGAGTGTTTTGTAGGCGTTGACAGTGTGGTGCCACAGAGTGTTTTGTAGGCGTTGACAGTGTGGTGCCACAGAGTGTTTTGTAGGCGTTGACAGTGTGGTGCCACAGAGTGTTTTGTAGGCGTTGACAGTGTGGTGCCACAGAGTGTTTTGTAGGCGTTGACAGTGTGGTGCCACAGAGTGTTTTGTAGGCGTTGACAGTGTGGTGCCACAGAGTGTTTGGTAGGCGTTGACAGTGTGGTGCCACAGAGTGTTTTGTAGGCGTTGACAGTGTGGTGGACAGAGTGTTTTGTAGGCGTTGACAGTGTGGTGCCTCAGAGTGTTTTGTAGGCGTTGACAGTGTGGTGCCACAGTGTTTTGTAGGCGTTGACAGTGTGGTGGACAGAGTGTTTTGTAGGCGTTGACAGTGTGGTGCCACAGTGTTTTGTAGGCGTTGACAGTGTGGTGCCACAGTGTTTTGTAGGCGTTGACAGTGTGGTGGACAGAGTGTTTTGTAGGCGTTGACAGTGTGGTGCCACAGTGTTTTGTAGGCGTTGACAGTGTGGTGGACAGAGTGTTTTGTAGGCGTTGACAGTGTGGTGCCACAGTGTTTTGTAGGCGTTGACAGTGTGGTGCCACAGAGTGTTTTGTAGGCGTTGACAGTGTGGTGGCACAGAGTGTTTTGTAGGCGTTGACAGTGTGGTGGCACAGAGTGTTTTGTAGGCGTTGACAGTGTGGTGGACAGTGTGGTGCCACAGAGTGTTTTGTAGGCGTTGACAGTGTGGTGGCATAGAGTGTGGTGGACAGTGTGGTGGCACAGAGTGTTTTGTAGGCGTTGACAGTGTCGTGGCACAGAGTGTTTTGTAGGCGTTGACAGTGTGGTGGCACAGAGTGTTTTGTAGGCGTTGACAGTGTGGTGGCACAGAGTGTTTTGTAGGCGTTGACAGTGTGGTGCCACAGTGTTTTGTAGGCGTTGACAGTGTGGTGGCACAGAGTGTTTTGTAGGCGTTGACAGTGTGGTGGCATAGAGTGTGGTGGACAGTGTGGTGGCACAGAGTGTTTTGTAGGCGTTGACAGTGTGGTGGCACAGAGTGTTTTGTAGGCGTTGACAGTGTGGTGGCACAGAGTGTTTTGTAGGCGTTGACAGTGTGGTGGCACAGAGTGTTTTGTAGGCGTAGACAGTGTGGTGCCACAGAGTGTTTTGTAGGCGTTGACAGTGTAGTGCCACAGAGTGTTTTGTAGGCGTTGACAGTGTGGTGCCACAGAGTGTTTTGTAGGCGTTGACAGTGTGGTGCCACAGAGTGTTTTGTAGGCGTTGACAGTGTGGTGCCACAGAGTGTTTTGTAGGCGTTGACAGTGTGGTGCCACAGAGTGTTTTGTAGGCGTTGACAGTGTGGTGCCACAGAGTGTTTTGTAGGCGTTGACAGTGTGGTGCCACAGTGTTTTGTAGGCGTTGACAGTGTGGTGGCACAGAGTGTTTTGTAGGCGTTGACAGTGTGGTGGCATAGAGTGTGGTGGACAGTGTGGTGGCACAGAGTGTTTTGTAGGCGTTGACAGTGTGGTGGCACAGAGTGTTTTGTAGGCGTTGACAGTGTGGTGGCACAGAGTGTTTTGTAGGCGTTGACAGTGTGGTGGCACAGAGTGTTTTGTAGGCGTAGACAGTGTGGTGCCACAGAGTGTTTTGTAGGCGTTGACAGTGTAGTGCCACAGAGTGTTTTGTAGGCGTTGACAGTGTGGTGCCACAGAGTGTTTTGTAGGCGTTGACAGTGTGGTGCCACAGAGTGTTTTGTAGGCGTTGACAGTGTGGTGCCACAGAGTGTTTTGTAGGCGTTGACAGTGTGGTGCCACAGAGTGTTTTGTAGGCGTTGACAGTGTGGTGCCACAGAGTGTTTTGTAGGCGTTGACAGTGTGGTGCCACAGAGTGTTTGGTAGGCGTTGACAGTGTGGTGCCACAGAGTGTTTTGTAGGCGTTGACAGTGTGGTGGACAGAGTGTTTTGTAGGCGTTGACAGTGTGGTGCCTCAGAGTGTTTTGTAGGCGTTGACAGTGTGGTGGCACAGAGTGTTTTGTAGGCGTTGACAGTGTGGTGGCACAGAGTGTTTTGTAGGCGTTGACAGTGTGGTGGCACAGAGTGTTTTGTAGGCGTTGACAGTGTGGTGGCACAGAGTGTTTTGTAGGCGTTGACAGTGTGGTGGCACAGAGTGTTTTGTAGGCGTTGACAGTGTGGTGCCACAGAGTGTTTTGTAGGAGTTGACAGTGTGGTGGACAGAGTGTTTTGTAGGCGTTGACAGTGTGGTGCCACAGAGTGTTTTGTAGGCGTTGACAGTGTGGTGGCACAGAGTGTTTTGTAGGCGTTGACAGTGTGGTGCCACAGAGTGTTTTGTAGGCGTTGACAGTGTGGTGCCACAGAGTGTGTTGTAGGCGTAGACAGGTGGAAGGCTCAGTGTGAAGTATGACAGCTGATTCATCGCCTTCCGTCTCCCTGTGATGTATGTGCAGTGTGGTGAGCAGGTCTGAGCTGGCGCTGGGTGGATCTCAGCCGCCAATTACAGTCACGACTACAGTACAGACGTCTAAGAAGCTGCCTGGCTGAGTTAACAGCAGGGATGATGTCTGCTGTGTAGTGGAGAACTGGAGAGGGGAGGGGGGACAGGAAAGGAGAGCAGAGGAGAAGGGGAGAGACGGGAGAGGAGAAGGGGAGAGACGGGAGAGGAGGGGAGAGACGGGAGAGGAGAGGAGAAGGGGAGAGACGGGAGAGGAGAGGAGAAGGGCAGAGACGGGAGAAGAGAGGAGAAGGGGAGAGATGAGAGAGGAGAGGAGAAGGGGAGAGACGGGAGAGGAGAGGAGAAGGGGAGAGACGGGAGAGGAGAAGGGGAGAGATGAAGAGGAGAGGAGAAGGGGAGAGACGGGAGAGGAGAGGAGAAGGGGAGAGACGGGAGAGGAGAAGGGGAGAGACGGGAGAGGAGAGGAGAAGGGGAGAGACGGGAGAGGAGAGAAGGGGAGAGACGGGAGGGGAGAAGGGGAGAGACGGGAGAGGAGAAGGGGAGAGACGGGAGAGGAGAGAAGGGGAGAGACGGGAGAGGGGAAGGGGAGAGATGGGAGGGGAGAAGGGGAGAGACGGGAGAGGAGAAGGGGAGAGACGGGAGAGGAGAGGGGGAGAGACGGGAGAGGAGAAGGGGAGAGACGGGAGAGGAGAGAAGGGGAGAGACGGGAGAGGGGAAGGGGAGAGATGGGAGGGGAGAAGGGGAGAGACGGGAGAGGAGAAGGGGAGAGACGGGAGAGGAGAAGGGGAGTATGATACAATTAAATACATTTTACCACATGCTTGGTAAACAATCGGTGTAGACTATCAGTGAAAGGGTTCCTGACAGGCCCTTCCCTTACTATCAGTGAAAGGGTTCCTGACTGGCCCTTCCCTTACTATCAGTGAAAGGGTTCGTGACGGAAATAGGGTTCCGAAATAGTGAGGAATAAATACACAGTGAATAACAATAACGAGTAAAAATAACATGGCTATATACAGGAAGTACCAGGTAATAACATGGCTATGTACAGGAAGTATCAGGTAATAACATGGCTCTATACAGGAAGTACCAGGTAATAACATGGTTATGTACAGGAAGTACCAGGTAATAACATGGCTATGTACAGGAAGTACCAGCTAATAACATGGCTCTATACAGGAAGTACCAGGTAATAACATGGTTATATACAGGGAGTACCAGGTAATAACATGGCTATATACAGGGAGTACCAGGTAATAACATGGTTATATACAGGGAGTACCAGGTAATAACATGGCTGTATACAGGGAGTACCAGGTAATAACATGGCTATATACAGGGAGTACCAGGTAATAACATGGCTATATACAGGGAGTACCAGGTAATAACATGGCTATATACAGGGAGTACCAGGTAATAACATGGCTATATACAGGGGTACCAGGTAATAACATAGTTATATACAGGGAGTACCAGGTAATAACATGGTTATATACAGGGAGTACCGGGTAATAACATGGCTATGTACAGGGGTACCAGGTAATAACATAGTTATATACAGGGAGTACCAGGTAATAACATGGTTATATACAGGGAGTACCGGGTAATAACATGGCTATATACAGGGGTACCAGGTAATAACATAGTTATATACAGGAAGTACCAGGTAATAACATGGCTATATACAGGGAGTACCAGGTAATAACATGGCTATATACAGGGGTACCAGGTAATAACATAGTTATATACAGGGAGTACCAGGTAATAACATGGCTATATACAGGAAGTACTAGGTAATAACATGGCTATGTACAGGAAGTATCAGGTAATAACATGGCTCTATACAGGAAGTACCAGGTAATAACATGGTTATGTACAGGAAGTACCAGCTAATAACATGGCTATGTACAGGAAGTACCAGGTAATAACATGGCTATGTACAGGAAGTACCAGCTAATAACATGGCTATGTACAGGAAGTACCAGGTAATAACATGGCTATATACAGGGGTACCAGGTAATAACATAGTTATATACAGGGAGTACCAGGTAATAACATGGCTATATACAGGAAGTACTAGGTAATAACATGGCTATGTACAGGAAGTATCAGGCAATAACATGGCTGTATACAGGAAGTACCAGGTAATAACATGGTTATGTATAGGAAGTACCAGCTAATAACATGGCTATGTACAGGAAGTACCAGGTAATAACATGATTATATACAGGAAGTACCAGGTAATAACATGGTTATATACAGGGAGTACCAGGTAATATCATGATTATATACAGGGAGTACCAGGTAATAACATGGCTATGTACAGGAAGTACCAGCTAATAACATGGCTCTATACAGGAAGTACCAGGTAATAACGTGGCTATATACAGGGAGTCCCAGGTAATAACCTGACTAAATACAGGGAGGTAATAACATGGTTATGTACAGGGAGGTAATAACATGGTTATATACAGGGAGTACCAGGTAATAACTTGACTAAATACAGGGAGGTAATAACATGGTTATGTACAGGGAGGTAATAACATGGCTATATACAGGAAGTACCAGGTAATAACATGGCTATATACAGGGTGGTAATAACATTGTTATATGCAGGGAGGTAATAACATGGCTATATACAGGAAGTACCAGGTAATAACATGGCTATATACAGGGAGGTAATAACATGGCTATATACAGGAAGTACCAGGTAATAACATGACTATATACAGGAAGTACCAGTGCTGAGCCACAGGGGTACAATGTAGTAACATGTCTCTAAATACATGGAGCACCAGTACCGTACAGGGCTACGACGTACTTGAGGGAGCTATGTAAATATAGATAGGGGTAAAGTGACAAGGCAACAGGACAGACAATAGACAGTAGCAGGAGGTGAGTGTAAATGCGTGTGTGTATGCGGCGTCAGTATGCATGTGTACGCCTGTTATGTGTGTGTGTGGGCGTATGTAGTGTGTGTGTGTGGGCGTATGTAGTGTGTGTGTGTAGTGTGTGTAGTGTGTGTAGTGTGTGTGTCAGGTTGGAACTGAAAATATTTTATGTTTCTTTCCTTTTTAAACCTCTGATGTATTTATATTTTTTACATTTAGCTCGACATTAAATTACTTCACCAACAGATAGAGCTGCATGACTTCACCAACAGATAGAGCTGCATGACTTCACCAACGGATAGAGCAGCATGACTTCACCAACAGATAGAGCTGCATGACTTCACCAACGGATAGAGCAGCATGACTTCACCAACAGATAGAGATGCATGACTTCACCAACGGATAGAGCAGCATGACTTCACCAACAGATAGAGCTGCATGACTTCACCAACAGATAGAGCAGCATGACTTCACCAACAGATAGAGCTGCATGACTTCACCAACAGATAGAGCTGCATGACTTCACCAACAGATAGAGCTGCATGACTTCGCCAACAGATAGAGCTGCATGACTTTGCCAACAGATAGAGCTGCATGACTTCACCAACAGATAGAGCTGCATGACTTCACCAACAGATAGAGCTGCATGACTTCGCCAACAGATAGAGCTGCATGACTTCGCCAACAGATAGAGCTGCATGACTTCACCAACAGATAGAGCTGCATGACTTCACCAACGGATAGAGCAGCATGACTTCACCAACAGATAGAGCTGCATGACTTCACCAACAGATAGAGCTGCATGACTTCACCAACAGATAGAGCTGCATGACTTCACCAACGGATAGAGCAGCATGACTTCACCAACAGATAGAGCTGCATGACTTCACCAACGGATAGAGCAGCATGACTTCACCAACAGATAGAGCTGCATGACTTCACCAACAGATAGAGCAGCATGACTTCACCAACAGATAGAGCTGCATGACTTCACCAACAGATAGAGCTGCATGACTTCACCAACAGATAGAGCTGCATGACTTCACCAACAGATAGAGCTGCATGACTTCACCAACAGATAGAGCAGCATGACTTCACCAACAGATAGAGCTGCATGACTTCACCAACAGATAGAGCTGCATGACTTCACCAACAGATAGAGCAGCATGACTTCACCAACAGATAGAGCTGCATGACTTCACCAACAGATAGAGCTGCATGACTTCACCAACAGATGGAGCTGCATGACTTCACCAACAGATAGAGCAGCATGACTTCACCAACGGATAGAGCAGCATAACTTCACCAACAGATAGAGCTGCATGACTTCACAGCATGACTTCACCAACAGATAGAGCTGCATGACTTCGCCAACAGATAGAGCAGCATGACTTCACCAACAGATAGAGCAGCATGACTTCACCAACAGATAGAGCTGCATGACTTCACCAACAGATAGAGCTGCATGACTTCACCAACAGATGGAGCTGCATGACTTCACCAACAGATAGAGCAGCATGACTTCACCAACGGATAGAGCAGCATGACTTCACCAACAGATAGAGCAGCATGACTTCACAGCATGACTTCACCAACAGATAGAGCTGCATGACTTCACCAACAGATAGAGCAGCATGACTTCACACCATGACTTCACCAACGGATAGAGCAGCATGACTTCACCAACTGCATGACTTCACCAACAGATAGAGCTGCATGACTTCACCAACAGATATAGCAGCATGACTTCACCAACAGATAGAGCAGCATGACTTCACAGCATGACTTCACAGCATGACTTCACCAACAGATAGAGCTGCATGACTTCACCAACAGATAGAGCAGCATGACTTCACAGCATGACTTCACAGCATGACTTCACCAACAGATAGAGCTGCATGACTTCACCAACAGATAGAGCAGCATGACTTCACCAACAGATAGAGCTGCATGACTTCACAGCATGACTTCACCAACAGATAGAGCTGCATGACTTCACCAACAGATAGAGCAGCATGACTTCACAGCATGACTTCACAGCATGACTTCACCAACAGATAGAGCAGCATGACTTCACCAACAGATAGAGCTGCATGACTTCACCAACGGATAGAGTAGCATGACTTCACAGCATGACTTCACAGCATGACTTCACCAACAGATAGAGCTGCATGACTTCACCAACAGATAGAGCTGCATGACTTCACCAACGGATAGAGCAGCATGACTTCACCAACAGATAGAGCAGCATGACTTCACAGCATGACTTCACCAACAGATAGAGCAGCATGACTTCACCAAGACCCAGACCCTGTCCCAGTCCCAGATCTAGACCCTGTCCCAGTCCCAGATCTAGACCCTGTCCCATACCCTGTCCCAGACTCTGTCCCAGTCCCTGACCCTGTCCCAGACCCTGTCCCAGACTCAGACACTGCCTCAGACCCTGTCCCAGTCCCAGACCCTGTCCCAGTCCCAGACCCAGTCCCAGACCCTGTCCCAGACCCTGTCCCAGTGAGTTGAGGTCATGACAAGTTGAAGACCAAAGTTATGAGGTCTTGAGTGATCTCAAGATCAAGACCACTCGTCCATGGGCCCATTCTTATATTGAAAGAAACTCAAGTAGAGTAAACTTGAGTACAGTAGAGTACAGCACAGTACAGTGCAGTTTATTACAGTACAGTAGAGTACAGCACAGTACAGTACAGTTTATTACAGTACAGTACAGTTTATTACAGTACAGTAGAGTCTATATTTTGGCCAAATAGATGTCAATGTTTGAGCTCTTGGAGGGTTGGATCCCCTCTGTTGGCTATGCATCTCAATGCTCTACACTTTTTCCTGAGGTGTGCACTTGTCCACTGCCCACATGGTGGTCCTCTGTAGCTCAGGTGGTAGAGCATGGTGAAGGCAACTTTAAAATGGAGATAGCCTCGCTGGCGTTGCCTGTGCTGTCACGGACTCCATAATGGCACAGATGCAAAGATGAGACCTCTATATTTCTCTATGGTGTTAATTCTTTCTGTTGTGACCGTTTCGGTTTGGACAATTTATACCTGTGAGCTTTCTCCTGGTTGGCCTTTTGGCTCTGTGGTGTAGGCCTACAGCCAGGAACACCCAGGAACAAGTCAAGCTCCAACCTCTGCCATTGGAGCAACACATTTATCAACTTCATTGTTATTTTGGTATTCAGGAAGTCACCTCTATTCCACTCCTTCCGTAGCCTCCAACTGCTCTTAAATGCAAATAAAACTAAATCGCTGCTCGCACCCGCCCGCTCTTCTAGCATCACTACTCTGGACGGCTCTGACTTAGAATATTCTACAAATACCTACAGTAGGTGTCTGGTTAGACGGTAAACTCTCCTTCCAGACTCACATTAAGCATTTCCAATCCAAACTAAATCTAGAATCGGCTTCCTATTTCGCAACAACCATCCTTCACTCATGCTGCCAAACATACCCTCGTAAAACTGACTATCCTACCGAATCTTGACTTTGGCGATGTCATTTACAAAATAGCCTCCAACACTCTACTCAGCAAATTGGATGTAGCCTATCACAGTGCCATCCGTTTTATCACCAAAGCCCCATATACTACCCACCACTGTGACCTGTATGCTCTCGTTGGCTGGCCCTCGCTTCATATTTGTCGCCAAACCCACTGGCTCCAGGTCATCTACAAGTCTCTGCTAGGTAAAGCCACGCCTTATCTCAGCTCACTGGTCACCATAGCAACACCCATCCGTAGCACACTCTAAAGCAAGTATATTTCACTGGTCACCCCCAAAGCCAATTCCTCCTTTGGCCGCCTTTCCTTCCAGTTCGTTGCTGCCAATGGCTGGAATGAACTGCAAAAATCACTGAAGCTGCAGACTCATATCTCCCTCACTAGCTTTAAGCATCAGCTGTCAGAGCAGCTATCGATCATTGCACCTGTACATAGCCCATCTGTAGATATCCCATCCAACTACCTCATCCCCATACTGTTATTTATTTATTTTGCTCCTTTGCACCCCAGTATCTCTACTTGCACATTCATCTTCTGCACATCTATCACTCCAGTGTTAATGCTAAATTGTAATTATTTCGCCACTATGGCCTATTTATTGCCTTACCTCCCTAATCTCACTACATTTGCACACACTGCATATATATTATTGACTGTATGTTTGTTTACTCCATGTGTAACTCTGTGTTGTTTTTGTCACACTGCTTTGCTTTATCTTGGCCAGGTCGCAGTTCTAAATGAGAACTTGTTCTCAACTGGCCAACCTAGTTAAATAAAAAAAAATGTTTATTGTGGTATTCAGGAAGTCACCTCTATTGTTTATTGTGGTATTCAGGAAGTCACCTCTATTGTTTATTGTGGTATTCAGGAAGTCACCTCTATTGTTTATTGTGGTATTCAGGAAGTCACCTCTATTGTTTATTGTGGTATTCAGGAAGTCACCTCTATTGTTTATTGTGGTATTCAGGAAGTCACCTCTATTGTTTATTGTGGTATTCAGGAAGTCACCTCTATTGTTTATTGTGGTATTCAGGAAGTCACCTCTATTGTTTATTGTGGTTTTCAGGAAGTCGCCGCTATTGTTATTTTGGTATATATATATATATTGGTATATTGGTATTCTGTGCTGAGAGATTAACCAACATTATATGTTGTGGCAGATGGCAGGGAGATGTGAGGGGAGTGGATGTTGAGGGGAGATATCTTACAGCCCGCTGGTTCCACCCCCGAGCCTTATATGGACTTCCTGCCCCAACGAGGTGAGGCTGTGGATCATTAAGCCAGGCTCCGCTAGGGGATAAAAGAGGAAGCGGCCTGCACAAAGAGGCAGATAATTAAGAGTGGGAGGCGACCCCGAGGCCTGCTGGACGTGGCTAAAGAAGCCTGGGAACAGCAACCGTTGCCCCACCGAACATTGGTGGAGCACGTGGGAGACATGAGAGATCGGATGGCAACCCTGTGGCCCCTAGTACAGGAACACATGCTGGAGGCCCAGGTGTACAACAGAGGGGCACAACGAAGGGACTTTCAGCCAGGAGACAGTGTTGGTCCCCCACCTCAGAATGTTTTTGGCCCGATGGGACGGGTCATATGAAGTCATTGAGAAGGTGGGTGAAGTGAATTAACCACAGGGTCAGACAGCCTGGACGTAGGCATCTGACCCAGATATATCATGTGAATCTGCTGAAGAAATGGAATGCACGTGATGCACTCTACTCTATTTCCCCTGAAGAAGGCTACCACAGAGACCGAGCCGGCGGAGGTGCCAATGGGGGAGCAGCTGAGCCAAGCCCAGAAGCAGGAGCTGAGGGGGTTGGTCGGCCGAAACCAGGATGTGTTCTCCAGTGAACCAAGACACACCGATCTTGTACAGCACCGCATCATCACCAAACCCGGTAAAAAGGTGAAGTTGAGACCGTACCGCATACCGGAAGCAAGGAGAGAGGCTGTCAGGACCGAGGTAAAAACGATGTTGGAAGCTGATATAATCGAAGAGTCGAATAGTTAGTTGTGCAACCCCACAGTGTTGGTGCCGAACGGCACCATTCGCTCTGTAATGATTTTAGAAAGGTAAATTCAATCTCAAAGTTTGACACCTACCCCATGCCCCGAATTGATGAATTAATCGAACGGCTAAGGACAGCCCGGTTTATCAGCACGCTCGACCTGACAAAGAGGTAGGTGCCCTTAGCTCCCGAAGCACGGGTGACAACTGCTTCCGCCACCCCGGACGGTCTGTTCCAAGAAGAAGAAGAAGAAGAAGAAGAAGCTGCCCTTTGGACTGCAAGGGGCCCCGGCCACCTTCCAGAGGTTGATGGCCCGACGTCTCCGACCGCATCGGAAGTACGCTGCAGCATACATCGACGATACATCGACGATATTGTGATCCATGGGAGTGAGTGGGAGTCACATCTAAACCAGGTGAGCGCAGTATTGGAGACCTTACGGGAGGCAGGGCTAACAGCGTTCCCAAGGAATTGTCGGCTTAGCCTGTGGGAGTACCTGAGGTACACGATCGGGAGGGGATGTGTCAAACCCCAGGTGAAGAAAGTGTAGGCGTTTTTGGACTGGCACCTCCCCCTCACCAAGAAGCCGCTACGGACGTTTGTGGAGTTGACTAGTTACTACCGGAGATTTATTTCCCCACTTTGCCTCCCTAGCTAGCCCCCTGACGGATCTGACCAGGAGCCGTCTGGCCGCCCAGGTGACGTGGACCGAGGAGATAGAGAAAGCCTTCCAGGACCTAAAGGGAGCACTGTGTTCTGGACCCGTGCTGGTGACCCTGGACTTCTCCAAATCACTGGCGGTACAAACCGATGCATCCAAAACAGGGGTGGGTGCCGTCCTATCACAGCTACAAGAAGGTGAGGAACACCCGGTCGTATACATTAGCCGGAAGCTATTTCCGCGGGAACAAAGATATTCCACGGTGGAGAAAGAATGTCTAGCGATTAAGTGGGCACTGGAAACGCTGAAGTGTTTCTTATTGGGACGGCACTTCACCATCGTAACAGACCATGCACCACTGGTTCGGATGTCAAGGAATAAGGATGGTAAAGCCCGGGTCACCCGCTGGTTCCTTTGATTTCTCTGTCGTCCACAGATCAGGTGCAGCCCATAGAAAAGGCCTCTCCAGGAGGGATGCTCTAGGGAGCTGGACCCCTCATCCCTCCTGGTTGGAGCTGAGGGTAGGGGTGTGTGGCAGACGGCAGGGAGAGGTAAGGGGAATAGTTATTGAGGGGAGATATCTTGCAGCCCGCAGGCTCCACCCCCGAGCCTTCTATGGACTTCCTGCCCCAACGAGGCAAGGCTGTGGCTCATTAAGCCAGGCTTTGGGATAAAAGAGGAAGCGGCCTGCACAAATGGGCAGAGAATGGAGAGAAAAACCTGCGTTATGAAGAGTTGGAGAAGAGAGAACAATACCTGCCTGGACTGTCGGATTTTACCCCCCTTGTGTTCCGAACCGGATTGATTGAGGACCCGACTTCTAGGATTACCCCAGGAGAACGGAACGGACAACGAGAACTTGCGGGCTGTGAAGTAATTGGTGAAATCACCCTTTTTCCCCAGTGTACCAAATTCCCTAATAAACTCCCCATTCACATTCTAGTTGTGCTACTGGTGCAGGTTTTGGTATCGAACTTGGTGACGTGGAAACCCCACCCCCTTGAGCCTGCTACGATATTAACTGTTTTGGTTAGTAAACAACTAATTGACCAACATTTTTTCATTTTTTTGTGAGGCCAACAAGACGTTTCTCTAAAGAGAAATCAAATCATTCACAAGAGAAATCGGGGAAATCAAGTCAAGATCTTTGTGGTACGCTGGGCTGAAGGGAGTTTTTATTAAGCAAAACATGTGGTAATTAACTACAATGACCATAATCCAGTGCACCAGTTTTTTTTCCGGCTCAGAGACGGATCAGAGAGGAACAGGTTTCAGTCTCGCCAAAATCTGTCCAAAATAATCCCATTTCGTTTCTCTGGGTTTATTTTGGACCGAAGCTTTAGGAATAACAACTCCCATTGTTAGACATGAACATCTCCTCATTTTATACAGATCTCTGGAGGGATACACTTTTATATATTATATATTACATGTACAGTGCCTTGCGAAAGTATTCGGCCCCCTTGAACTTTGCGACCTTTTTCCACATTTCAGGCTTCAAACATAAAGATATAAAACTGTATATTTTTGTGAAGAATCAACAACAAGTGGGACACAATCATGAAGTGGAACGACATTTATTGGATATTTCAAACTTTTTTAACAAATCAAAAACTGAAAAATTGGGCGTGCAAAATTATTCAGCCCCCTTAAGTTAATACTTTGTAGCGCCACCTTTTGCTGCGATTACAGCTGTAAGTCGCTTGGGGTATGTCTCTATCAGTTTTGCACATCGAGAGACTGACAAAAATACAGTTTTATATCTTTATGTTTGAAGCCTGAAATGTGGCAAAAGGTCGCAAAGTTCAAAAGGGCCGAATACTTTCGCAAGGCACTGTATATATTAAGTTAGATACACACAGATTGCATGGACCACATGAGAGAGGAATTGTACCCAACACAAAGACGAGAGGCACAGAGACAGCTCCTGAAAGTATATATTCTGTAGGATTGTATTTCCAAGGCTCTAGGCGAGGTATAATTTTTATAGTTAAGGAGGAGACGCTAGGAGACGCTACGCAAGGTTCTCACTTAAGGAAAATGCATGGTTCCCTAGCTAATCATGTAAATGTGGGGGCGGTGGTGGGGGCGGTGGTGGGGGCTGTGGTGGGGGCTGTGGTGGGGGCGGTGGTGGGGGCTGTGGTGGTGGTGGTGGGGGCTGTGGTGGGGGCTGTGGGGGCGGTGGTGGGGGCGGTGGTGGGGGCTGTGGTGGGGGCGGTGGTGGGGGCGGTGGTGGGGGCTGTGGTGGGGGCTGTGGGCTGTGGTGGGGGCTGTGGTGGGGGCTGTGGTGGGGGCGGCGGTGGGGGCTGTGGGGGCGGTGGTGGGGGCTGTGGTGGTGGTGGTGGTGGTGGGGGCGGTGGTGGGGGCTGTGGTGGTGGTGGTGGTGGGGGCGGTGGTGGCGGTGGTGGGGGCTGTGGTGGGGGCTGTGGTGGGGGCGGTGGTGGGGGCGGTGGTGGGGGCTGTGGTGGGGGCTGTGGTGGGGGCGGTGGTGGGGGCGGTGGTGGTGGGGGCCTTTTGTTTGAAGTAATAAACTTAGGGTGGAATTGTCCTTTAATTGGGTTAAAAACTTCATAGATGTCACAGAGGATTTTTAGAGGGACATGTTGATGTGCAGAATTTTGTCATTTAAAAAAAACAGATTTATTGAATTTGCCATATTACATCATATTACATTTTTCCACCATTTCCTGGTTGCTAAAATTGTAATAGTTTGCCTAATTTTGCCTAAAACAGGCAAGTATAGTGTGGAGAATCATTGTACCATCTAAACCTCTGTGAAATATGTTTTCCAATAATAGTATTTTCAGCTGTTTGAAGCTGGTGTACAAAACCAAAAGTCAAAGAAACGAAACTTAAGAACAGGAAGCATAGAAATAGCACTCATAGAACAGATCAACTGCTTTTAATAAGAATGTCAGATCTCTAATTTCTCTCATTTCTATGTGGATTGGGTCAGGTCGCTTAAAACAATACATATTGTAGCTTTAAATGGCATTTCATTTAATATAACAGGCTTTTAAAAATGCAACATTAGTGTAATATTTTTACTTAAAATATCAAACGAACGCAAAAGGCACTCATTCCGTGTAATGACCCGGCTACCTGGAAAATGTTCTCTCTCTGCGTCGTTCTAGAGTTCTATCTCTGTATGGTTCTAGAGTTCTCTCTCTGCGTCGTTCTAGAGTTCTATCTCTGTACGGTTCTAGAGTTCTCTGCGTCGTTCTAGAGTTCTCTCTCTCTGTACGGTTCTAGAGTTCTCTCTGCGTCGTTCTAGAGTTCTATCTCTGTATGGTTCTAGAGTTCTCTCTCTGCGTCGTTCTAGAGTTCTATCTCTGTACGATTCTAGAGTTTTCTCTGCGTCGTTCTAGAGTTCAATCTCTGTACGGTTCTAGAGTTCTCTCTCTGCATGTGTTCTAAAGAGTTAATCTTCTGCTGTACCTAGAGAGAGTTCTCTCTAGTCTCTGTATGGTTCTGGATATTCCTGGGAGACCAATAGTTTTTCCATCCAGCCATCGTGATTGTGATGTAACCTACTGTATAGTGTTGTCATGGTGATCTATTTTTAGCCACTGAGAAAGAGCACAAGACAAACTGCTAAATTATGCAATATTGTTCAAGTTTAATCTCACATGAAATTGAATTCTCCATTTTTAAGGAAAAGCTGCCATGTTTTTTTTAGGATGAGAACGGCGTTAAAAGCAGCCGGGTTAGGTGTGAGTGATTTGTCAGACCTGTTTTCGAACAGTGAGTGTGACGTTGTATCCAGGCAGATACATTCCGACATAACATGCATTATGAAGAAGCTTTCTGTTTTCTGACTATTGGGCTTTTAACTTTCAACAAGTCAGGGAATGAATATGTGATATGTGATCCAGCTAAGGCTTCCCTACCTCATCAGTGACTTGTTATAATGAGTAGACTGTACTGGTGTCCTGGTGTATCACCTACAGGAAGGAGAGGAGTCAGTGCCTGAATGCCAAATGGGCCCTAATCCACATATTGGGGCGGCAGTTAGCCTAGTGGTTAGAGTGTAGAGGTGATAGGTAGCCTAGTGGTTAGAGTGTAGAGGTGATAGGTAGCCTAGTGGTTAGAGTGTAGAGGAGGCAGGTAGCCTAGTGGATAGAGTGTAGAGGTGGCAGGTAGCCTAGTGATTAGAGTGTAGAGGTGGCAGGTAGCCTAATGGTTAGAGTGTAGAGGTGATAGGTAGCCTAGTGGTTAGAGTGTAGAGGAGGCAGGTAGCCTAGTGGTTAGAGTGTAGAGGTGATAGGTAGCCTAGTGGTTAGAGTGTAGAGCTGGCAGGTAGCCAAGTGATTCGAGTGTAGAGGTGGCAGGGTAGACTAGTGGTTAGAGTGTAGAGGTGGCAGGTAGCCTAGTGGTTAGAGTGTAGAGGTGATAGGTAGCCTAGTGGTTAGAGTGTTGAGGTGATAGGTAGCCTAGTGATTAGAGTGTAGAGGTGGTAGGTAGCCTAGTGGTTAGAGTGTAGAGGTGAAAGGTAGCTTAGTGCTTTGAGTGTAGAGGTGGTAGGTAGCCTAGTGGTTAGAGTGTTGAGGTGATAGGTAGCCTAGTGGTTAGATGAGGGAGGCAGTAGGTAGCCTAGTGGTTAGATGGGGAGGCAGGTAGCCTAGTGGTTAGAATGTTGATAGGTAGCCTAGTGGTTAGATGGGGAGGCAGGTAGCCTAGTGGTTAGAATGTTGATAGGTAGCCTAGTGGTTAGAATGTTGATAGGTAGCCTAGTGGTTAGAGTACAGAGGTAGGTAGCCTAGTGGTTAGAGTGTAGAGGTGATAGGTAGCCTAGTGGTTAGAGTGTAGAGCTGGCAGGTAGCCTAGTGATTAGAGTGTAGAGGTGGCAGGGTAGACTAGTGGTTAGTGTGTAGAGGTGGTAGGTAGCCTAGTGGTTAGAGTGTAGAGGCAGGGTAGCCTAGTGGTTAGAGTGTAGAGGTGGCAGGGTAGCCTAGTGGTTAGAGTGTAGAGGCGGTAGGTAGCCTAGTGGTTAGAGCGTAGAGACAGCAGGTAGCCTAGCGGTTAGAGTGTAGAGGTGGTAGGTAGCCTAGTGGTTAGAGTGTAGAGGCAGGTAGCCTAGTGGTTAGAGTGTAGAGGGGGCAGGTAGCCTAGTGGTTAGAGTGTAGAGGCAGGTAGCCTAGTGGTTAGAGTGTAGAGGTGGTAGGTAGCCTAGTGGTTAGATGGGGGAGGCAGGTAGCCTAGTAGTTAGAGTGTAGAGGTGGTAGGTAGCCTAGTGGTTAGATGAGGGAGGCAGGTAGCCTAGTGGTTAGAGTGTGGAGTTGGTAGGAAGCCTAGTGGTTAGAGTGTAGAGGCAGGTAGCCTAGTGGTTAGGGTGTAGAGGCAGGTAGCCTAGTGGTTCGAGTGTAGAGGTGATAGGTAGCCTAGTGGTTAGAGTGTAGAGGAGGCAGGTAGCCTAGTGGATAGAGTGTAGAGGTGGCAGGTAGCCTAGTGATTAGAGTGTAGAGGTGGCAGGTAGCCTAATGGTTAGAGTGTAGAGGTGATAGGTAGCCTAGTGGTTAGAGTGTAGAGGAGGCAGGTAGCCTAGTGGTTAGAGTGTAGAGGTGATAGGTAGCCTAGTGGTTAGAGTGTAGAGCTGGCAGGTAGCCAAGTGATTCGAGTGTAGAGGTGGCAGGGTAGACTAGTGGTTAGAGTGTAGAGGTGGCAGGTAGCCTAGTGGTTAGAGTGTAGAGGTGATAGGTAGCCTAGTGGTTAGAGTGTTGAGGTGATAGGTAGCCTAGTGATTAGAGTGTAGAGGTGGTAGGTAGCCTAGTGGTTAGAGTGTAGAGGTGAAAGGTAGCTTAGTGCTTTGAGTGTAGAGGTGGTAGGTAGCCTAGTGGTTAGAGTGTTGAGGTGATAGGTAGCCTAGTGGTTAGATGAGGGAGGCAGTAGGTAGCCTAGTGGTTAGATGGGGAGGCAGGTAGCCTAGTGGTTAGAATGTTGATAGGTAGCCTAGTGGTTAGATGGGGAGGCAGGTAGCCTAGTGGTTAGAATGTTGATAGGTAGCCTAGTGGTTAGAATGTTGATAGGTAGCCTAGTGGTTAGAGTACAGAGGTAGGTAGCCTAGTGGTTAGAGTGTAGAGGTGATAGGTAGCCTAGTGGTTAGAGTGTAGAGCTGGCAGGTAGCCTAGTGATTAGAATGTAGAGGTGGCAGGGTAGACTAGTGGTTAGTGTGTAGAGGTGGTAGGTAGCCTAGTGGTTAGAGTGTAGAGGCAGGGTAGCCTAGTGGTTAGAGTGTAGAGGTGGCAGGGTAGCCTAGTGGTTAGAGTGTAGAGGCGGTAGGTAGCCTAGTGGTTAGAGCGTAGAGACAGCAGGTAGCCTAGCGGTTAGAGTGTAGAGGTGGTAGGTAGCCTAGTGGTTAGAGTGTAGAGGCAGGTAGCCTAGTGGTTAGAGTGTAGAGGAGGCAGGTAGCCTAGTGGTTAGAGTGTAGAGGCAGGTAGCCTAGTGGTTAGAGTGTAGAGGTGGTAGGTAGCCTAGTGGTTAGATGGGGGAGGCAGGTAGCCTAGTAGTTAGAGTGTAGAGGTGGTAGGTAGCCTAGTGGTTAGATGAGGGAGGCAGGTAGCCTAGTGGTTAGAGTGTGGAGTTGGTAGGAAGCCTAGTGGTTAGAGTGTAGAGGCAGGTAGCCTAGTGGTTAGGGTGTAGAGGCAGGTAGCCTAGTGGTTCGAGCATTAGACTTGTTACCAAAAGGTTGCTAGATCAAATCCCCTGAGCTGACAAGGTAACAATCTGTCATTCTGCTCCTGAACAGGCAGTTAACCCACTGTTCCTAGGCCATCATTGAAAATAAGTGTCAGGATTTGGCCAGGGTTGTTCCGGTTTTTGGTCACTAGATGCCCCCATTGTGCTTTTTGACCTTTTGTTTTCCCTTGATTCCCATTATTATTTGCACCTGAGCCTCGTTTCCCCTGATTGTATTTAAACCCTTAGTTTTCCTCAGTTCTTTGTTCTGTGTTTGTATGTTAGCACCCAGCCCTAGTATTCTGTGAACTCTTGTTGATCCCGGTGGACTCTCTTGTGGAATTCTGTTTTTGTTCTTGTTTATTTATTTTTGAGTATCTTTTGAGGCTTTTTATGCTATACCTACCACCTTGTGGATTTACCTTTTTGTCTTGGAGGATTACCTTTGTTCTTGTGGAATTCCTTTTGAGGTTGTGGAGTTACATGTTTTCCTGAAGGACTACTCTTTTTACTTCATTAAATACACCGTCTCAAGTACTGCTGTGTCTGCCTCATTTTCTGGGTTCTGCCGACTATTTGTGGCTCAGTAGGTAAAGTGACTGTTTCTCACTCCGGAGACCCGGGTTCGTAACCGGGTCCTGACAGAAACACAGAGACAAAAAATGAACCCAGAGGCAGCCAGTTCCCAGGACCTTGTTGCCATGCTGTCCCACCACCAGGAGACTGTCCAACGCCACGAAGCCGCCCTGGTTCAGCAAGAGGCCTTAATGGCTAGACATTCTCATCTTTTGTCGGAGATGCTGACTTCCATAAAGCAGATATCTGATCGACTTACCCCGGCAACAGTTCCCGTCCCAGTACCTCAGATTCACGTACCCATGGCAGTTAACCCCCTGGCTGAACCTCGTCTTCCACCTATCCAACGGTTCTCAGGTGATCCAAGTGCTTGTAAAGGGTTTCTCACCCAATGTTCTCTCTCCTTCGAGCTGCAACCCTCGTCGTTCCCCACCGACCGGTCTAAGATCGCATATATCATCATCCTGCTGTCGGAAAAAGCCCTGGCCTGGGCTACTGCTGTGTGGGATGCCCATAATTCCTGCTGTGCCAGCTACTCTGCCTTTGCTGAGGAATTCAAACAAGTGTTTCAAGGCCCAAGCTGTGGTCCTGACTCAGCCAAACAGCTCCTGACTCTCCACCAAGGTCGGCGCAGCGTGACGGACTATGCCATCCAGTTCCGCACGGTAGCAGCAGCGAGTGGCTGGAACAACGAGGCGCTCACGGTGTGCTTTCTGAAAGGCCTTTCCGACACTATCCAAGATGAACTGGCCACTCGGAAACCACCGGACAATCTCGAGTCCCTGATCAAGTTGGCCTCACGCATTGACCAGCGTCTGAGAGAGAGAGAACTCAACCGTAGACCTCTAGCCCCTATCAGTCCCAGCTCCGAGCCCCCACCTTTATCCTCGCTGGCTCCACCGGAACCCATGCAGATTGGACGTATCTCCCAGGCTGAGAGAGACCGCCGGAGGAGGGAGCGACGCTGTCTATATTGCGGCAAACCGGGCCATTTCCGTTCCACGTGTCCCGGGCTCCAGGGAAACGCTCTGTCCCGTACAGACCGGGGGGAACTGTAACGGGAAACATAACCTCCTCCCATCCGTCCAACTCCCGTCTGCTCATTCCAGTCACCCTTTCCTGGGACAACCACAAGCTTCACCTTCAAGCCTTGGTAGACTCTGGAGCCGCAGGTAACTTCATGGATGGTGTCTGGGCGAAGGAGAATGGCGTTCCCTCTGAACCTCTAAGTGACCCCATGAGGGTTACTACATTGGATGGAAGCCCTTTGGGATCTGGTCTTGTCACTCATGTCACTACCTCCTTGCGACTTTCAGTTTCACAACACCAGGAATTGATGAACTTTCATTTGATCTCCTGTTCCGAGTTCCCTCTCGTCCTTGGATACCCCTGGCTTCACAGCCATAACCCTCACATCGACTGGTCTGTGGGCACTATCAAGCAGTGGGGTCCTACGTGCCAAGCTACTTGTATTTTCTCGAATTCCCCGAGTTCTACTCCCGAGTCTTTAGAATCCATCGACCTGACCCGAGTTCCCGTGTGTTACCATGACCTCAAACTGGTATTTAGCTAACAGAGGGCCACCATGCTACCACCCCATAGACCTTATGATTGCCCCATCGAACTGTTTCCGGGCACTTGCCCCCCCAGGGGTCGGATCTTTTCCCTATCTTCACCCGAACGAGCTGCTATGGATACCTACATCAAGGACGCTCTGGAAGCAGGCCTCATGCGTCCATCCACCTCCCCGGCGGGAGCAGGGTTTTTCTTTGTGGCCAAGAAAGACGGTGGATTACGTCCTTGCATCGACTACCGGGGACTCAATGCCATAACCGTCCGTAACCGTTACCCGCTACCCCTTATGGCCACAGCCTTCGAGCTGCTACAGGAAGCAGTTGTTTTCACTAAGCTTGACCCGCGGAACGCATACCATCTAGTGCGGATCAGACCTGGTGACGAGTGGAAGACCGCTTTCAACACGCCTACTGGTCACTATGAATACTTGGTGATGCCCTTCGGCCTGACCAACGCCCCAGCGGTGTTCCAAGCGCTCATAAACGATGTGCTTAGGGATATGCTTAACATATTTGTGTTTGTTTACTTGGATGACATCCTCATCTTTTCGAGCTCTCTTCAAGAACACACAAAGCATGTCAGACAAGTACTCAAACGCCTCCTAGACAGCCATCTGTACGTTAAGCCGGAAAAATGTGAATTCCATTCATCCCGAGTACAATTCCTGGGATTTGTAGTGGAACCCGGTCGAGTCCAGATGGACCCCAGGAAGGTAGGGGCGGTAGCGGATTGGCCCACCCCCAAATCCGTTAAGGAAGTTCAGCGTTTCCTGGGCTTCACAAACTTTTACCGCAAGTTCATCAAGAACTCACTCCGGAGACCCGGGTTCGTAACCGGGTCCTGACAATAAGAATTTGTTCTTAACTGACTTGCATAGTTAAAAAAATGTATAAAATACTAGGTACAATACTACCAGGTCTATATCCTGACTCTACTACCAGGTCTATATCCTGACTCTACTACCAGGTCTATATCCTGACTCTACTACCAGGTCTATATCCTGACTCTACTACCAGGTCTATATCCTGACTCTACTACCAGGTCTATATCCTGACTACTACCAGGTCTATATCCTGACTACTACCAGGTCTATATCCTGACTCTACTACCAGGTCTATATCCTGACTCTACTACCAGGTCTATATCCTGACTCTACTACCAGGTCTATGTCCTGACTCTACTACCAGGTCTATGTCCTGACTCTACTACCAGGTCTATATCCTGACTCTACTTCCAGGTCTATATCCTGACTCTACTACCAGGTCTATGTCCTGACTCTACTACCAGGTCTATGTCCTGACTCTACTACCAGGTTTATATCCTGACTCTACTACCAGGTCTATGTCCTGACTCTACTACCAGGTCTATGTCCTGACTCTACGACAGACAGAGGCAGAGAGAGGAGAGCGAGAGAGGTGAAATGTGTGTGCATGGCGTTTCTCGGCTCTACCTATCACTGCAGGGAATGTTCCCCACGGCTATGAGCAAAGGAGCCTCTCGGCATGCGGCGCTGTGTGTGTGTGTGATGCTCTGGTGCTGTGTGTGTGTTTTTGTGTGACGCTGTGAGACATCAATGAGCTTCTCTCCTCTCACACAGAGGGAGACAATTAAAACAGAATGCTTAATAAGTGTATATATAGCTGTAGTCTGTTCTGCTTGGAACCCAGGCGGACATTCTAAGGTTCTAAAACTCTCCCTCCCTCCCCCTCTCTCACTCTCTCCCTTCCCCCTCCTCTCTCTATCCCTCACCCTCTCCTTCTCTCTCTCTCGCTCTCTCCTTTCCTCCCCCTTCTCTCTCCCTCCCCTCTCTCTCTCCCCCCTCCCTCTCTCTCTGTCTTCCTCCCCCTCTCTCTCCTTCCACCTCTCTCTCCTTCACTCCCCCTTCTCTCTCCCTTCCCCCTCCTCTCTCTATCCCTCACCCTCTCCTTCTCTCTCTCTCTCGCTCTCTCCTTTCCTCCCCTTCTCTCTCTCCCCACTCCCCCTCTCTCTGTCTTCCTCCCCCCTCTCTCAAGAGTTCCTTAAACATTCAAATACATTTGAGAATACAATCACATGTTCATATATAACACAGTGTTACAGATATAGTAGTGACCTGATAAATACTATGACAGTCTGACCTGATAAATACTATGACAGTCTGACCTGATAGATACTATGACAGTCTGACCTGATAAATACTATGACAGTCTGACCTGATAGATACTATGACAGTCTGACCTGATAAATACTATGACAGTCTGACCTGATACATACTATGACAGTCTGACCAGATAGATACTATGACAGTCTGACCAGATAGATACTATGACAGTCTGACCTGATAAATACTATGACAGTCTGACCTGATACATACTATGACAGTCTGACCTGATAAATACTATGACAGTCTGACCTGATAAATACTATGACAGTCTGACCTGATAGATACTATGACAGTCTGACCTGATAAATACTATGACAGTCTGACCTGATAAATACTATGACAGTCTGACCTGATAAATACTATGACAGTATGACTAGATAAATACTATGACAGTCTGATCTGATAAATACTATGACAGTCTGACCTGATAAATACTATGACAGTCTGACCTGATAAATACTATGACAGTCTGACCTGATAGATACTATGACAGTCTGACCTGATAAATACTATGACAGTCTGACCTGATAAATACTATGACAGTCTGACCAGATAGATACTATGACAGTCTGACCAGATACATACTATGACAGTCTGACCAGATACATACTATGACAGTCTGACCAGATAGATACTATGACAGTCTGACCTGATAAATACTATGACAGTCTGACCTGATAAATACTATGACAGTCTGATCTGATAAATACTATGACAGTCTGACCTGATAAATACTATGACAGTCTGATCTGATAAATACTATGACAGTCTGACCTGATAAATACTATGACAGTCTGACCAGATAGATACTATGACAGTCTGACCAGATAGATACTATGACAGTCTGACCTGATAAATACTATGACAGTCTGACCAGATAAATACTATGACAGTCTGACCTGATAAATACTATGGCAGTCTGACCAGATAGATACTATGACAGTCTGACCAGATAAATACTATGACAGTCTGACCTGATAAATACTATGGCAGTCTGACCAGATAAATACTATGACAGTCTGACCTGATAAATACTATGGCAGTCTGACCTGATAAATACTATGGCAGTCTGACCAGATAGATTCTATGACAGTCTGACCAGATAAATACTATGACAGTCTGACCAGATAAATACTATGACAGTCTGGCCTGATAAATACTATGACAGTCTGACCTGATAAATACTATGACAGTCTGGCCTGATAAATACTATGACAGTCTGACCAGATAAATACTATGACAGTCTGACCTGATAAATACTATGACAGTCTGACCTGATAAATACTATGACAGTCTGACCTGATAAATACTATGACAGTCTGACCTGATAAATACTATGACAGTCTGACCTGATAAATACTATGACAGTCTGACCTGATAAATACTATGACAGTCTGACCTGATAAATACTATGACAGTCTGACCTGATAAATACTATGACAGTCTGACCAGATAAATACTATGACAGTCTGACCAGATAAATACTATGACAGTCTGACCTGATAAATACTATGACAGTCTGACCTGATAAATACTATGACAGTCTGACCAGATAAATACTATGACAGTCTGACCTGATAGATACTATGACAGTCTGACCTGATAAATACTATGACAGTCTGACCTGATAAATACTATGACAGTCTGACCAGATAAATACTATGACAGTCTGACCAGATAAATACTATGACAGTCTGACCAGATAGATTGGTTCCTTCATCTACCATAGTCCTGCACAACATTCCAATGTATTATATTTAAATAGTTATAAAGTATTGTATGAATGTATTTATTTATTATTTATTGCTCTAAATCCAAATTTTATTTTGCCTATTTCTCTTTTCTGTCTGGATAACACATACAGTGGGGCAAAAAAGTATTTAGTCAGCCACCAATTGTGCAAGTTCTCCCACTTAAAAAGATGAGAGAGGCCTGTAGATGGTGGACAATCTATTCCTAGTATTTACTGAATGTCTGGCTCTTACCAACTGAATACCGTTGTGAGTAGATTTAGTCCGTTTTAAATGGTCTACATTGTGAAATAAAATTAGCATGTTTTTTTTCAATTATCTTGTTGATTGATGACCAACCAAGAACAATTCGCACGACTGCAACAGAAGAACCATATCTCCATCTTAAAACAATCATTGCTGCTTTGTTCTGTGCATTCTGCAGCCTCCTAACTTCACTAGATGATGCATTTCCCCAGACCACAGAACAGTAGTTCACCTGACTCTCAATTAATGCTTGTGTTATTTGCTGAAGAATCTTTCCCGGTAAATATTTAAGCTATCCGTCTGATTATGCATGCAGTTTTGATTATTTTCTTACATAGATGAGTTATTTGAGACGACCATGATAAGCAGTTGTCTAGCTGCACTCCCAGTAGTTTGGTTTCTGCCACTTCCTCAATCTTCCTCAATTCCTCACTTCCTACCCCCCAAATGCATCCCATGTTGTGTTGGCCTTTTCCTGGTGGAACAAACCAACACAACCTTGGTTTTCCTAGCGTTGAAAACGACTTTGTTCTGGCAAACCCACTCCCTGATATTTGCCAGATCTACATGTAAAAGCTTGCTGTTCCTTTTGAACCGATTGTATAAATTGTAGAGTATCAACTGCAAATATAGTAGCATGAGCCTCGTATAAGGCAAAAGGAAGGTTGTTGGTATACAGTACCAGTCAAATGTTTGGACACACCGACTCATTCAAGGGTTTTTCTTTATTTGTACTGTATTCTACATGTAGAATAAGAGTGAAGACATCAAAACTATGAAATAACACATTATGGAATCATGTAGTAACCGAAAAAGGGTGGCTACTTCAAAGTAGGCACCCTTTGCCTTGATAACAGCTTTGCACACTCTTGACATTCTCTCAACCAGCTTCATGAGGTAGTCACCTGGAATGCATTTAAATTAACAGAAGTGACTTATGATAGTCCTATTTTGTAAAAGACCAAGTCCATATTATGGCAAGAACAGCTCAAATAAGCAAAGTGAAAGGACAGTCCATCATTATTTTAAGACATGAAGGTCAGTCAACTTGGAAAATGTCAAGAACTTTGAAAGTTTCTTCAAGTGCAGTCCTCAAAAACCATCAAACGCTATGATGAAACCGGAAAGGAAGACCCAGAGTTCCCTCTGCTGCAGAGGATAAGTTCATTAGAGTTACCAGCCTCAGAAACTGCAGCCCAAATAAACGCTTCACAGAGTTCAAGTAACAAGACACATGATTGGTCAACTATTGGCAAGAGTAATGGGTTCTTTGCGGTCTTTTGGGATTTGACACAGTTTAACATGTGTGCCCCTGTTCCAGTGACCAATTAGATGTAGTTCAGTGGAGCTGTAATCTGGGGAGTCTTGTCTTACTCCATTAGATCACAACCTGTAGATTTACCATTGGATACTGACTTCAAGGTTTAAAACCTCTTCTGACATCCATTTCTAGACTGAAAGGGCAGGTGTTTTTACTCATAAAATGATCATCAATCCATTGGACAGTAGCTTGTTTGGAATAATGGGTGTTTACATTATCTCTCAGTAAATGAGTTTTGCTTTGTAAAAAAATATGATTGTTAATATCAGCTGGTTCTGTTATTGTTCTCCTGTCAACCTCCACACTAGATGGGTATGATGACCAAGTTAGCCCATCACTATATTCCAGACTTTTTTTTATTTATCTTTACAATCAATGAGCAATTCAATAAGGCCTGATTTAAATCATCCTTTCGATAAATCCCAGGGTTCATCAGCCAAATCCATCAGACATTTCTCTTCACCACAATTCTTGGGGGGGGGGGGGGGGGGGTTGTTTGGAACCTTGGTGTTCATGGTTACGGTAATAATATTATGGTTTGTCCAGCCCACTGGCATTGACCAGGTCTTTGATCAATGGTATATTACAGAAGATCAGATCCATGTCTGAATGGTGACCCAATTGTGTCTGAATGGTGACCCAATGGTGTCTGAATGGTGACCCAATGGTGTCTGAATGGTGACCCAATGGTGTCTGAATGGTGACCCAGTGGTGTCTGAATGGTGACCCAATGGTGTCTGAATGGTGACCCAATGGTGTCTGAATGGTGACCCAGTGGTGTCTGAATGGTGACCCAGTGGTGTCTGAATGGTGACCCAATGGTGTCTGAATGGTGACCCAATGGTGTCTGAATGGTGACCCAATGGTGTCTGAATGGTGACCCAGTGGTGTCTGAATGGTGACCCAGTGGTGTCTGAATGGTGACCCAATGGTGTCTGAATGGTGACCCAACTTATTTGATGATCTAGGAGTGTCATTGTTTCAGACCACAGCTCTCAGCTTATCTCAATAATTTAACAGAGGTGGAAAAAGTACCCAATTGTCATACTTGAGTAAAAGTAAAGATACCTTAATAGAAAATGACTCAAGTAAAGTGAAAGTCACCCAGTAAAATACTACTTGAGAAAAGTCTAAAAGTATTTGGTTTGGTTTGGTTGATAATTGGACTTGTCAAAATGTTAATGAGTACTTTTGGGTGTCATGGAAAATGTATTGAGTAAAAATAAGTACATTATTTTTATAGTTGCCAAAAATATAAATAACAAAGTTAATTACATATACCCCCTCCAATAAACGACTTAAGTACTATTTAAAGTATTTTTACTAAAGTACTATTTTAAAGTATTTTTTACTAAAGTACTTTACACCACTGTAATTTAGTTATATTTGAATTATTCTGATATATAATCACTCAAGATAAATAGATCTCTGTTACTATCTGTGGTCAAACCCAATGCACAAGACACCTTAGAGCCAATATGGCTGCCTGGTGAACCAGATGTACTTGAGCCCATAGTGACATACATTAAGGTCATCCCGCCTCTTTAAACGTTTTTTCCTTCTGAATGTACAACACTACACCACCACCATTATCTATGTCCCTTCTAATTAGACTATATCAACGCATGTTCATTTTGCCCATCATTAATGGATTCATACAAAATGCGTTTCGGGTTTAAAGCTAAAATATGAATAATGTTATTTATGTTGACCAAGTTAATAACCTCATGTATTTTATTAGGAAGGCTACATCCCATTAACCTGAGCTATATGCAACCCACTCCTTGTCAAGAGGAGATCAATAGAGCACGCATTGGTTAGAGTTGAAGTGTGTGTATTGGTTAGAGTTGAAGTGTGTGTATTGGTTAGAGTTGAAGTGTGTGTATTGGTTAGAGTTGAAGTGTGTGTATTGGTTATAGTTGAAGTGTGTGTATTGGTTATAGTTGAAGTGTGTGTATTGGTTATAGTTGAAGTGTGTGTATTGGTTATAGTTGAAGTGTGTGTATTGGTTATAGTTGAAGTGTGTGTATTGGTTAGAGTTGAAGTGTGTGTATTGGTTAGAGTTGGTGTGTATTGGTTAGAGTTGGTGTGTATTGGTTAGAGTTGAAGTGTGTGTATTGGTTAGAGTTGAAGTGTGTGTATTGGTTAGAGTTGAAGTGTGTGTATTGGTTATAGTTGAAGTGTGTGTATTGGTTAGAGTTGAAGTGTGTGTATTGGTTAGAGTTGAAGTGTGTGTATTGGTTAGAGTTGGTGTGTATTGGTTAGAGTTGAAGTGTGTGTATTGGTTAGAGTTGAAGTGTGTGTATTGGTTAGAGTTGAAGTGTGTGTATTGTTCATAGTTGAAGTGTGTGTATTGGTTATAGTGGCAGTTATGATAGTATAATCTGTTGTGCTCATGTAGTCATTCTATTTTATGACCCGTTGGGCAGTATTAATCACTACAGTCTCATCTCATAATAACACTGTTAGTTAATCACTACAGTCTGATGTCTCTCATAATAACACCGTTAGTTAATCACTACAGTCTGATTGATGTCTCTCATAATAACACTGTTAGTTAATCACTACAGTCTGATTGATGTCTCTCATAATAACACCGTTAGTTAATCACTACAGTCTGATGTCTCTCATAATAACACCGTTAGTTAATCACTACAGTCTGATGTCTCTCATAATAACACTGTTAGTTAATCACTACAGTCTGATTGATGTCTCTCATAATAACACCGTTAGTTAATCACTACAGTCTGATTGATGTCTCTCATAATAACACTGTTAGTTAATCACTACAGTCTGATTGATGTCTCTCATAATAACACTGTTAGTTAATCACTACAGTCTGATTGATGTCTCTCATAATAACACTGTTAGTTAATCACTACAGTCTGATTGATGTCTCTCATAATAACACTGTTAGTTAATCACTACAGTCTGATGTCTCTCATAATAACACTGTTAGTTAATCACTACAGTCTGATTGATGTCTCTCATAATAACACCGTTAGTTAATCACTACAGTCTGATGTCTCTCATAATAACACTGTTAGTTAATCACTACAGTCTGATGGTTCTCATAATAACACTGCCAAATAGACAGAGAATGAAAGGGAGACTAAGGGGGAGAGAGGAATATATGGAGATAGAGGCAGACCAGGAAGTTAATTATTCAAAGAATTTAATACAAATGTTTAATTATTAAACCCAGAGGAAAACAAGAACTCATTACCAATTAAATTGGTGTCATTAAGCAGTAACACATTATTACTAATACTACTATTGCTATTATTATTATTATTACTACCATTATAATAATAATTCTTATTATGTTATTGGTACTCCAAATAGTAGTGGTATGTTAGTAGGTGTGATGGTAACAGTAGTAGTTTAATGATGGGGTGATGGTGGTGGTAGCAGTAGTAGTAGTAGTAGTAATGTTGATGGTGGTTGTAGTACTGATGTAGGTGTGAAGTTGACAGTTAGTTATAGTTATAGTAGGTAGAGATATTACAGGTATAATTGATACTAGTGGAAATGGTGGTAGAGATATTAGAGGTATAAATACTACTAGTGGTAATGGTGGTAGAGATATTACAGGTATAAATACTACTAGTGGTAATGGTAGTAGGTAGAGATATTAGAGGTAGTAATACTACTAGTGCTAATGGTGGTGGTAGAGATATTAGAGGTAGTAATACTACCAGTGGTAATGGTAGTAGAGATATTAGAGGTAGTAATACTACTAGTGGTAATGGTGGTAGAGATATTAGAGGTAGTAATACTACTAGTGGTAAAGGTGGTAGTAGAGATATTAGAGGTAGTAATACTACTAGTGGTAATGGTAGTAGAGATATTAGAGGAAGTAATAATACTAGTGGTAATGGTGGAAGTAGAGATATTAGAGGAATAAATACTACTAGTGGTAATGGTAGAAAAGAGTCGGCCCGAGGATTGAACCCTGTGGCACCCCCATAGAGACTGCCAGAGGACCGGACAACATGCTCTCAGATTTGACACACTGAACTCTGTCTGCAAAGTAGTAGTTGAACCAGGCAAGGCAGTCATTAGAAAAACCGAGGCTACTGAGTCTGCCGATAAGAATATGGTGATTGACAGAGTCGAAAGCCTTGGCAAGGTCGATGAAGACGGCTGCACAGTACTGTCTTTTATCGATGGCGGTTATGATATAGTTTAGTACCTTGAGTGTGGCTGAGGTGCACCCGTGACCGGCTCGGAAAGGGCAGGATGGATATAGGTCTGTAACAGTTTGGGTCCAGGGTGTCTCCCCCTTTGAAGAGGGGGATGACTGCGGCAGCTTTCCAATCCTTGGGGATCTCAGACGATATGAAAGAGAGGTTGAACAGGCTGGTAATAGGGGTTGCAACAATGGCGGCGGATAGTTTCAGAAATAGAGGGTCCAGATTGTCAAGCCCAGCTGATTTGTACAGGTCCAGGTTTTGCAGTTCTTTCAGAACATCTGCTATCTGGATTTGGGTAAAGGAGTACCTGGAGAGGCTTGGGCGAGTAGCTGCGGGGGGGGAGCGGAGCTGTTGGCCGAGGTTGGAGTAGCCAGGCGGAAGGCATGGCCAGCCGTTGAGAAATGCTTGTTGAAGTTTTCGATAATCATGGATTTATTAGTGGTGACCGTGTTACCTAGCCTCAGTGCAGTGGGCAGCTGGGAGGAGGTGCTCTTGTTCTCCATGGACTTTACAGTGTCCCAGAACTTTTTGGAGTTAGAGCTACAGGATGCAAATTTCTGCTTGAAAAAGCTGGCCTTTGCTTTCCTGACTGACTGCGTGTATTGGTTCCTGACTTCCTTGAACAGTTGCATATCGCATATTCGATGCTATTGCAGTCCGCCACAGAATGTTTTTGTGCTGGTCGAGGGCAGTCAGGTCTGGAGTGAACCAAGGGCTGTATCTGTTCTTAGTTCTGCATTTTTTGAACGGAGCATGCTTATCTAAGATGGTGAGGAAGTGACTTTTAAAGAACGACCAGGCATCCTCTACTGACAGGATGAGGTCAATATCCTTCCAGGATACCTGGGCCAGGTCGATTAGAAAGGCCTGCTCGCAGAAGTGTTTAGGGAGCGTTTGACAGTGATTAGGGGTGGTCGTTTGACTGCGGACCCGTAGCGGATACAGGCAATGAGGCAGTCATCGCTGAGATCCTGACTGAAGACAGCGGAGGTGTATTTGGAGGGCCAGTTGGTCAGGATGACATCTATGAGGGTGCCCTTGTTTACAGATTTAGGGTTGTACCTGGTGGGTTCCTTGATGATTTGTGTGAGATTGAGGGCATCTAGCTTAGATTGTAGGACTGCTGGTGTGTTAAGCATATCCCAGTTTAGGTCACCTAACAGAACAAACTCTGAAGCTAGATGGGGAGCGATCAATTCACAAATGGTGTCCAGGGCACAGCTGGGAGCTGAGGGAGGTCGGTAGCAGGCGGCAACAGTGAGAGACTTATTTCTGGAGAGAGTAATTTTTAAAAATAGTAGTTCGAACTGTTTGGGTATGGACCTGGAAAGTATGACATTACTTTGCAGGCTATCTCTGCAGTAGACTGCAACTCCGCCCCCTTTGGCGGTTCTATCTTGATGGAAAATGTTTTAGAATTCAGACACGGTAAGGACATCAGGGTTGGCAGAGTGTGCTAAAACAGTGAGTAAAACAAATTTAGGGAGGAGGCTTCTGATGTTGACATGCATGAAACCAAGGCTTTTTTGATCACAGAAGTCAACAAATGAGGGTGCCTGGGGACATGCAGGGCCTGGGTTTACCTCCACATCACCCGCGGAACAAATGAGGAGTAGTATGAGGGTGCGGCTAAAGGCTATCAAAACTGGTCGCCTAGAGCGTCGGGGACCAAGATTAAAAGGAGCAGATTTCTGGTCATGGTAGAATATATTTAGGGCATAATGCGCAGACAAGGGTATGGTGCTGTGCGGGTACAGGGGAGGTAAGCCCAGGCACTGGGTGATGATAAGATAGATTGTATCTCTGGACATGCTGGTTGTAATGGGTGAGGTCACCGCATGTGTGGGAGGTGGGACAAAGGAGCTATCAGAGGTATGAAGAGTGGAACTAGGGGCTCCATTGTAAACTAAAACAATGATAACTAACCTGCACAACAGTATACAAGGCATATTGACATTTGAGAGAGACATACAGCGAGGCATAAAGTAATCGCAGGTGTTGATTGGGAGAGCTAGCTAAAACAACAGGTGAGACAACAACAGCTAATCAGCTAACACAACAACAGCAGGTAAAATGGCGATGACTAGGCAGAGAGGGTCGGATTAACTACACACAGAGCCTGAGTGCAGCTGGGGCCGACAGATAAAAAATAAATAAACAGAATGGAGTACCGTGATTAATGGACAGTCCAGCAGGCATCAGCTACAGTGGGGCAAAAAAGTATTTAGTCAGCCACCAATTGTGCAAGTTCTCCCACTTAAAAAGATGAGAGAGGCCTGTACGAAGGCACAGCGGATGGAGTATTCGTCGGCAGACCAGTCGTGGTGGTGCGGCGGGGCGCCGTGTCGACAGAGAATCCAAGCCAGATGGCGAAAGAGGTATTGTAGAATTTAGTTTGCTAGCCGGGAGATGCGCCTGGCTCACGGCTAACTGGTGCTAGCTTCGTGGCAGTGGCGTTAGCCACTATAGCCAATCGGTAGCAGCGGTGAACCATTGCCAAGGTCCAGAGTTTACAGCAAGGATCCGGTATTGAGTATTGGGCTCTAGTCGTATATGAGTGTGGTTCGGGTGAACAGCTGAGTAGGCCGGGAGGTGGACCTCTTCAGTATTGGATGCCACGGTGAGTGCAAGCTAGCTGTGAAGATCAGAAGTAGTGGTCCAGGGATTACGGCAGGAATCCGGCGTTGTTGTGGAGAGACAGTCCGATACTGGTAGACTGGCGAGTATTATCCAGGCTAAGACAGGGCTGGTATCTGTGCAGAGGGTAAAAGCCGCTAGCAGTGGCTAACAATGACTAAATAGCTTGTAGCTAATTAGGTGGTTAGCTTCTGGAGGTTCTTGAATGTGTTCTAAAAATAAAATAAAAAAAATAATAATAATAGCGATACCGTATCACATTTGGTGAGGAAGGTTACCGGAAGGTATAATCGAATTAAAAATCGAAAAGAGATTGAAAATAAAGTTGAAATATATATATACAAAAAAATGCGAAAAATACGAAGTACACGAGACACGAACAAAACACGTCTTCACTGCTACGCCATCTTGGAATAATATACGACATGCAAGTTAGACATAGTTAGACAAGTCATTTCCTTGTTCTGGGGCTTTATAAGGGTTATAACAGTAGTATATCTAACGACCAGAAAAAAGAAAAAAAAACACTAGTAGCATGTCTACCTCTAATATCTCTACTACCATTACCACTAGTAGTATTACTACCTCTAATATCTCTACTACCATTACCACTAGTAGCATGTCTACCTCTAATATCTCTACCATTACCACTAGTAGCATGTCTACCTCTAATATCTCTACTACCATTACCACTAGTAGTATTACTACCTCTAATATCTCTACTACCATTACCACTAGTAGCATGTCTACCTCTAATATCTCTACCATTACCACTAGTAGCATGTCTACCTCTAATATCTCTACTACCATTACCACTAGTAGTATTACTACCTCTAATATCTCTACTACCATTACCACTAGTAGCATGTCTACCTCTAATATCTCTACCATTACCACTAGTAGCATGTCTACCTCTAATATCTCTACCATTACCACTAGTAGCATGTCTACCTCTAATATCTCTACCATTACCACTAGTAGCATGTCTACCTCTAATATCTCTACCATTACCACTAGTAGCATGTCTACCTCTAATATCTCTACCATTACCACTAGTAGCATGTCTACCTCTAATATCTCTACTACCATTACCACTAGTAGCATTTACACCTCTAATATCTCTACCATTACCACTAGTAGCATTTACACCTCTAATATCTCTACCATTACCACTAGTAGCATGTCTACCTCTAATATCTCTACCATTACCACTAGTAGCATGTCTACCTCTAATATCTCTACCATTACCACTAGTAGCATGTCTACCTCTAATATCTCTACTACCATTACCACTAGTAGCATGTCTACCTCTAATATCTCTACTACCATTACCACTAGTAGTATTACTACCTCTAATATCTCTACTACCATTACCACTAGTAGCATTTACACCTCTAATATCTCTACCATTACCACTAGTAGCATGTCTACCTCTAATATCTCTACCATTACCACTAGTAGCATGTCTACCTCTAATATCTCTACCATTACCACTAGTAGTATTACTACCTCTAATATCTCTACCATTACCACTAGTAGCATGTCTACCTCTAATATCTCTACTACCATTACCACTAGTAGCATGTCTACCTCTAATATCTCTACTACCATTACCACTAGTAGTATTACTACCTCTAATATCTCTACTACCATTACCACTAGTAGCATTTACACCTCTAATATCTCTACCATTACCACTAGTAGCATGTCTACCTCTAATATCTCTACCATTACCACTAGTAGCATGTCTACCTCTAATATCTCTACCATTACCACTAGTAGCATTTACACCTCTAATATCTCTACCATTACCACTAGTAGCATGTCTACCTCTAATATCTCTACCATTACCACTAGTAGCATGTCTACCTCTAATATCTCTACTACCATTACCACTAGTAGTATTACTACCTCTAATATCTCTACTACCATTACCACTAGTAGCATTTACACCTCTAATATCTCTACCATTACCACTAGTAGCATGTCTACCTCTAATATCTCTACCATTACCACTAGTAGCATGTCTACCTCTAATATCTCTACTACCATTACCACTAGTAGCATTTACACCTCTAATATCTCTACTACCATTACCACTAGTAGCATGTCTACCTCTAATATCTCTACCATTACCACTAGTAGCATTTACACCTCTAATATCTCTACCATTACCACTAGTAGCATGTCTACCTCTAATATCTCTACCATTACCACTAGTAGCATGTCTACCTCTAATATCTCTACTACCATTACCACTAGTAGCATGTCTACCTCTAATATCTCTACTACCATTACCACTAGTAGTATTACTACCTCTAATATCTCTACTACCATTACCACTAGTAGCATTTACACCTCTAATATCTCTACCATTAGCACTAGTAGCATGTCTACCTCTAATATCTCTACCATTACCACTAGTAGCATGTCTACCTCTAATATCTCTACTACCATTACCACTAGTAGCATTTACACCTCTAATATCTCTACCATTACCACTAGTAGCATGTCTACCTCTAATATCTCTACTACCACCATTACCACTTGTAGTATTACTACCTCTAATATCTCTACTACTACCATTACCACTAGTAGTATTTATACCTCTAATAGCTCTACTACCATTACCACTAGTAGCATTTATACCTCTAATATCTCTACTACCATTACCACTAGTAGTATTACTACCTCTAATATCTCTACTACCATTACCACTAGTAGTATTACTACCTCTAATATCTCTACTACCATTACCACTAGTAGCATGTCTACCTCTAATATCTCTACCATTACCACTAGTAGCATGTCTACCTCTAATATCTCTACCATTACCACTAGTAGCATGTCTACCTCTAATATCTCTACTACCATTACCACTAGTAGCATGTCTACCTCTAATATCTCTACTACCATTACCACTAGTAGTATTACTACCTCTAATATCTCTACTACCATTACCACTAGTAGCATTTACACCTCTAATATCTCTACCATTACCACTAGTAGCATGTCTACCTCTAATATCTCTACCATTACCACTAGTAGCATGTCTACCTCTAATATCTCTACTACCATTACCACTAGTAGTATTACTACCTCTAATATCTCTACTACCATTACCACTAGTAGCATTTACACCTCTAATATCTCTACCATTACCACTAGTAGCATGTCTACCTCTAATATCTCTACTACCATTACCACTAGTAGTATTACTACCTCTAATATCTCTACTACCATTACCACTAGTAGTATTACTACCTCTAATATCTCTACTACCATTACCACTAGTAGCATGTCTACCTCTAATATCTCTACTACTACCATTACCACTAGTAGCATGTCTACCTCTAATATCTCTACTACCATTACCACTAGTAGTATGTCCTGCGCCCCCGACTCCTTGAAGTAGAAATCTTCATCCAAATCAAGGTTAGTGATCCCTGTTCTAATGTTTCATAGGAAACAATGGCGGAAACATTATGTACAAAAAAAGTTCAGATCAGCGCAAATAATCACAGAAACCATCAGGATTGGTCAGGAGAGTAAAAGGTCAGCTATCCATTTCAGCGCCATTCAGCGAGAGAGAGAGAGAGAGAGAGAGAGAGAGAGTGTAAGAGAGGGAAGGAGGGACATAAAGTAGGATGTTTGATGTTTGAACCTGAACAGGTTTAATCAGGTGGTCTTTCCCTCATTTCCTCTATTAAAACACCAAACTAAACGACCAATCAAGATTCTTTCTCACTGCCTTTTCTTTCTCCCAACAGGCTTAACAGGAGATGACCTAGATAAGAGGAAAGAAGTGTATGGGGAAAACCTAATACCTCCGAAGAAGCCAAAGACCTTCCTCCAGTTAGTATGGGAAGCCCTGCAGGACGTGACTCTGATCATCTTGGAGGTGGCTGCCCTGATCTCTCTGGGACTGTCCTTCTATCAGCCTCCGGGAGGGGACAGCGGAGAGTGTGAGTACTGAGGCGCGCACATACGTGGAGACATACGTACGCACACTCCTATTGTGTCAAATCTAAAGGTCATATTTGGTGAATTTCAACTAAGGACTTAACCTGGTTTTACCATGAAGGCCCAGACTTTAGTGTTTCAAATCAAATCAAGTTTTATTGGTCACATGATTAGCAGATGTTATTGGTCACATGGTTAGCAGATGTAATTGGTCACATGGTTAGCAGATGTAATTGGTCACATGGTTAGATGTTAATGGTCACATGGTTGGCAGATGTTAATGGTCACATGGTTAGCAGATGTTATTGGTCACATGGTTAGCAGGTGTTATTGGTCACATGGTTAGCAGATGTGATTGGTCACATGGTTAGCAGATGTTATTGGTGACATGGTTAGCAGATGTGATTGGTCACATGGTTAGCAGATGTGATTGGTCACATGGTTAGCAGATGTTATTGGTCACATGGTTAGCAGATGTTAATGGTCACATGGTTAGCAGATGTTAATGGTCACATGGTTAGCAGATGTTATTGGTCACATGGTTGGCAGATGTTAATGGTCACATGGTTAGCAGATGTTATTGGTCACATGGTTAGCAGGTGTTATTGGTCACATGGTTAGCAGATGTTAATGGTCACATGGTTAGCAGATGTTATTGGTCACATAGTTAGATGTTAATGGTCACATGGTTAGCAGATGTGATTTGTCACATGGTTAGCAGATGTTAATGGTCACATGGTTAGCAGATGTTATTGGTCACATGGTTAGCAGATGTTATTGGTCACATGGTTAGCAGATGTGATTGCGAGTGTAGCGAAATGCTTGCGCTTCTGGAATCTAACAATTTCACAAAAACGACCTAATATACACACATCTAAGTAAAGGAATGGAATAAGAATATATACATTTAAAATATATGGATGAGCGGAATAGGCCAGATGCAATAGATGCTATAAAATACATTATATACATATACGATGAGTAATGCAAGATATGTAAACATTATTAAAGTGACTCCATTTATTAAAGTGGCCAATGATGTCAAGTCTTGTACATAGGCAGCAGCCTCACTGTGTTAGTGATGGCTGTTTAACAGTTCTGATGGCCTTGAGACAGAAGTCATGTTTCAGTCTCACGGTCCCAGCTGGCTGTATGGATGGGGACAGTATGTCCAGAGAGAGCCGTGACATGAAACAGAGTATGTTACAGTCCCTGATGTCTATCTGGAAGGAGATCCTCGCCCTGAGCTTATCTACTTCATTGTCCAGCGACTGAATAGAGACTGAATATTAGCGAGTAATATACTTGGAAGCGGTGGATGGTGTGCACGCCTCCTGCTTCGGACTAAAAGTCCACTCCGAATACCTCTTTTCCGCCGGCGGAGTATTGGAGCAGCCTCTGGGACGAGTTCAATCGCCTTAAAAGATATGAACAATGGATACAATTCAGAAAAGTCGTATTCCTGGTCAAAATGTTGGTGAGTTACCGCCTTCCTGATATCAAAAAATGATTTTCCTGCTGTATGTAATAATGCAAAGAACATTCCGGGCTAATAGCAGTAAAAAAAATCCTGCAAAGTTGCGTAGGAGCCTGAAGCATGTACATCGGCAACATCTTATGAAGAGGAGTCATCTGCTTTCCCCAGCATTTTCTGAGCCAAAACTGACGCACCTTCAACAACACATAACACCTCATATAATTCTGTCCAAAAAAACAAAAGAACATTTCTCTTACCAAGTGGCATATAGGCTATTTATGTGAATTTGACTTAATCCTGCCTAATTGGCGTGCCGGAGCTGGTCGCAATGTTTATGTAGGCTCTAGTGTTATATTTTGGGAACCGTGTTTCCATAACTAGGGATGACACTGAGGACTTGTGAAGAGCAGAATCAACAACCTCTGCATCATCAAGACTGTTGCTTTGTGAGAAGGTGTTAACTGTGTTAGGTGTTAGCCCATGTTCACAATTAGCCATTGTTATATAAATGCATGAAAAATACGTGCGAGCATGTCCACTGAGGCCACGGCCCAGTGAGACTCCAGAGCCGGGCTTTGGAGGTGGAAACAGAACTAAATCAATATCATCATGAAGTGCTTTCAGAGATTAGTCAAGGATTATATCACCTCCACCTCCCCATGTCATCCTAGACCCACTTCCATTTGCTTTTTTTAAAATTTGTATTTTACCTTTATTTAACCAGGCAAGTCAGTTAAGAACAAATTCTTATTTTCAATGACGGCCTAGGAACAGTGGGTTAACTGCCTGTTCAGGGGCAGAACGACAGAGTTGTACCTTGTCAGCTCGGGAGTTTCAACTTGCAACCTTCCGGTTACTAGTCCAACGCTATAACCACTAGGCTACCCTGCCGCCCCAATAGATCCACAGACGATGCAATTGCCATCACACGGCACTCTGCCTTATCCCATCTGGACAAAAGGAAGACCTATCCTAGAATGCTGTTCATTGACTTCAGCACAGCATTCAACACCGTAGTTCCCTCTAAGCTCATCATTAAGCTTGAGGCCCTGGATCTCAACCCTGCCCTGTGCAAATGGGTCCTGTACTTCCCGACTAGCCACCCCATAGGTGGTTAAGGTAGGAAACAACATCTCCACTTCACAGATCCCTTTAATAATGGAACACAGGTCCCTTTAATAATGGAACACAGATCCCTTTAATCATGGAACACAGATCCCTTTAATAATGGAACACAGATCCCTTTAATAATGGAACACAGATCCCTTTAATAATGGAACACAGATCCCTTTAATAATGGAACACAGATCCCTTTAATAATGGAACACAGATCCCTTTAATAATGGAACACAGATCCCTTTAAGAATGGAACACAGATGCCTTTAATAATGGAACACAGATCCCTTTAATAATGGAACACAGATCCCTTTAAGAATGGAACACAGATCCCTTTAATAATGGAACACAGATCCCTTTAGTAATGGAACACAGATCCCTTTAATAATGGAACACAGATCCCTTTAATAATGGAACACAGATCCCTTTAATAATGGAACACAGATCCCTTTAATAATGGAACACAGATCCCTTTAATAATGGAACACAGATCCCTTTAATAATGGAACACAGATGCCTTTAATAATGGAACACAGATCCCTTTAATAATGGAACACAGATCCCTTTAAGAATGGAACACAGATCCCTTTAATAATGGAACACAGATCCCTTTAAGAATGGAACACAGATCCCTTTAATAATGGAACACAGATCCCTTTAATAATGGAACACAGATCCCTTTAGTAATGGAACACAGATCCCTTTAATAATGGAACACAGATGCCTTTAATAATGGAACACAGATCCCTTTAATAATGGAACACAGATCCCTTTAATAATGGAACACAGATCCCTTTAATAATGGAACACAGATCCCTTTAGTAATGGAACACAGATCCCTTTAATAATGGAACACAGATCCCTTTAAGAATGGAACACAGATCCCTTTAATAATGTTGTACTCATTTCATATGTATATACTGCATTCTAGTCAAGTCCATCTTATTTAACTATTGCTGTACTATTCTATGTATTCTACAGATAAACAGTCGTGGCCAAAAGTTGAGATTTATACAAATATACAAATATTATTTTCACAAAGTCTGCTGCCTCAGTATATATGAAGGCAATTTGCATATCCTCCAGAATGTTGTGAAAAGTGATCAGAGGAGTTGCAATAAATTGCAAAGCCCCTCTTTTTCATGAAAATGAACTGAATTCCCCAAAAAACATTTCCACTGCATTTCTGCAGAAGGCTTCAGGTCGTCCAAGAAAGTCCAGCAAGCGCCAGGACCGTCTCCTAAAGTTGATTCAGCTGCGGGATCGGGGCACCAACCAGTACAGAGCTTGCTCAGGAATGTCAGCAGGCAGGTATGAGTGCATCTGTACGCACAGTGAGACAAAGACTTTTGGAGGATGGCCTGGTGTCAAGAAGGGCAGCAAAGAAGCTACTTCTCTCCAGGAAAAACATCAGGGGCAGACTGATATTCTGCAAAAGGTACAGGGATTGGACTGCTGAGGACTGGGGTAAAGTCATTTTCTCTGATGAATCCCCTTTCTGATTGTTTGGAGCATCCGGAAAAAAGCTTGTCTGGAGAAGACAAGGTGAGCGCTACCATCAGTCTTGTGTCATGCCAACAGTAAAGCATCCTGAGACCATTAAAATGTTGGGTTGCTTCTCAGCCAAGGGAGTGGGCTCACTCACAATTTTGCCTAAGAGCACAGCCATGAACAATGAATGGTACCAACACATCCTCCGAGAGCAACTTCTCCCAACCACCCAGGAACAGTTTGGTGACGAACAACACATTGATATTTTGTGTCCATGGCCAGGAAACTTCCCAGACCTTAATCCCATTGAGAACTTGCGGTCAATCCTCAAGAGGCGGGTGGACAAACAAAAACACACAAAGCCTTTGACACGTATGAAATGCTTGTAATTATACTTCAGTATTCCATTGTAACATCTGACAGAAATATCTAAAGACACTGAAGCAGCAAACGTGAAAATTCATATTTGTGTCATTCTCAAAACTTTTGGCCACGACTGTACTACATATTAAATCCACATACTGTCCATAATGACAATACATCCCATCACATACAGTACCAGTCAACAGTTTAGACACACCTACTCATTCAAGGGTTTTTCTTTATTTTTACTATTTTCTACATTGTAGAATACTAGTGAAGACATCAACACTGTGAAATAACACATTATGGAATCATGTTGTAACCAAAAAAGTGTTAAACAAATCAAAATATATTTGAGATTTTAGATTCTTCAAAGGAGCCACCCTTTGCCTTGATGACAGCTTTGCACCCTCTTGGCATTCTCTCAACCAGCTACACCTGGATAGTGTACTATCACTCTGCGCTACAACTCATCCCAAAACATCTCAGTTGGGTTGAGGTCAGGTGATTGTGGAGGCCAGGTCATGTGATCCTATTAGAATAGTTATATGGGACCACCTGGATGGGGCTGTAGAATAGGCCTGCTGGCCAACATTGTACACTATTCATTTTGCCGGGATAGGAGCTGGGTAACACTAGGTTTTTTATTTTGTCACCTAGGGAGGCAGAACGGCCAGGACATGGCCTTCTGGTGAAAACACTTGAGCTGTAATGGAAAAACACTAATTGTGTAGGAGCTCATCACTGCCGTGTTGTCATACTAGCTAAACATGATCCCTTAAGTCTTGTTAACAGGAGTGACTGTGCATTGTGAACTTTTTGGAATGAGAGGTGAGATCCGGGGGAGATCCAGGGGTGAGAGAGAATGGTTTCTGATGGTGAGGGAGGTGAGATCTGGGGGGGGGAGAATAGTTTCTGAGGGGGAGGCGGTGGGAGATCTAAGGGGAGGAGAATGGTTTCTGAGAGGGAGGCGGGGGATATCTGAGGGGGGGGATTAGTTTATGACGGGTGTAATGAAGTGTTCACCAGAGACATAACCTTTAGGTGATGGCGATACCATACATCAGCCCTCTATCTGAGCTGGAAAATGTTCAATGAAGGCACACAGGCTGGCTCACAAATGGCTGTGTAGTGACCATGGGCCTTATGGAACGGGTGCCGTTTGGGATGCATTCACAGCCAATACGCCAGCAGGGTTTGGAGGGGCTACAGAAGCAGCTGAGTAAGTGTTATATAGCTCCATGAAGGCCCTGTAACAGGGTGCTGTAGTGTTGAATAGCTCGATGAAGGCCCTGTTACAGGGTGCTGTAGTGTTACATAGCTCGGTGAAGGCCCTGTTACAGGGTGCAGTAGTGTTATATAGCTCCATGAAGGCCCTGTTACAGGGTGTTACAGTGTTACATAGCTCCATGAAGGCCCTGTTACAGGGTGCTACAGTGTTACATAGCTCCATGAAGGCCCTGTTACAGGATGCTACAGTGTTACATAGCTCCGTGAAGGCCCTGTTACAGGATGCTATAGTGTTACATAGCTCCATGAAGGCCCTGTTACAGGGTGCTGTAGTGTTACATAGCTCGGTGAAGGCCCTGTTACAGGGTGCTACAGTGTTACATAGCTCCATGACGGCCCTGTTACAGGGTGCTGTAGTGTTACATAGCTCGGTGAAGGCCCTGTTACAGGGTGCTGTAGTGTTACATAGCTCCGTGAAGGCCCTGTTACAGGGTGCTACAGTGTTACATAGCTCCGTGAAGGCCCTGTTACAGGGTGCTGTAGTGTTACATAGCTCCGTGAAGGCCCTGTTACAGGGTGCTACAGTGTTACATAGCTCCATGAAGGCCCTGTTACAGGGTGTTACAGTGTTACATAGCTCCATGAAGGCCCTGTTACAGGGTGCTACAGTGTTACATAGCTCCATGAAGGCCCTGTTACAGGGTGCTACAGTGTTACATAGCTCCATGAAGGCCCTGTTACAGGGTGCTACAGTGTTACATAGCTCCGTGAAGGCCCTGTTACAGGGTGCTGTAGTGTTACATAGCTCCGTGAAGGCCCTGTTACAGGGTGCTACAGTGTTACATAGCTCGGTGAAGGCCCTGTTACAGGGTGCTGTAGTGTTACATAGCTCGGTGAAGGCCCTGTTACAGGGTGCTACAGTGTTACATAGCTCCGTGAAGGCCCTGTTACAGGGTGCTGTAGTGTTACATAGCTCGGTGAAGGCCCTGTTACAGGGTGCTACAGTGTTACATAGCTCCGTGAAGGCCCTGTTACAGGGTGCTGTAGTGTTACATAGCTCGGTGAAGGCCCTGTTACAGGGTGCTGTAGTGTTACATAGCTCCGTGAAGGCCCTGTTACAGTGTTACATAGCTCCATGAAGGCCCTGTTACAGTGTTACATAGCTCCATGAAGGCCCTGTTACAGTGTTACATAGCTCCATGAAGGCCCTGTTACTGCCTACATTAATGTGAGAAATGCCAGAAGGCTCATTATTATGTAAATAACTGCGTGTTCTATCTGCAGATAGATAGTCACTGTTCTAGTTGAGTCCAGATAGAACTGCCAGATAGATAGTCACTGTTCTAGTTAAGTCCAGATACAACTGCCAGATAGATAGTCACTGTTCTAGTTGAGTCCAGATAGATTGTCACTGTTCTAGTTGAGTCCAGATAGAACTGCCAGATAGATAGTCACTGTTCTACTTAAGTCCAGATAGAACTGCCAGATAGATACTCACTGTTCTAGTTAAGTCCAGATAGAACTGCCAGATAGTCACTGTTCTAGTTGAGTCCAGATAGAACTGCCAGATAGTCACTGTTCTTGTTGAGTCCAGATAGAACTGCCAGATAGATAGTCACTGTTCTAGTTGAGTCCAGATAGAACTGCCAGATAGATAGCCACTGTTCTAGTTGAGTCCAGATAGATAGTCACTGTTCTAGTTGATACGCACAAAAAGCGTATTTCTCTAAAATAAATTGCAAAAATGTGTTTACATCCCTGTTAGTGAGCATTTCTCCTTTGCAGAGATAATCCATCCACCTGACAGGTGTAGCATATCAAGAAGATGATTTAACAGCATGATCATTACACAGGTGCACCTTGTGCTGGGAACAATAAAAGGACACTCTAAAATGTGCAGTCCCTATGCCACAGATGTCTCAAGTTTTGTGGGAGCGTGCAATTGGCATGCCGACTGCAGGAATGTCCACCAGAGCTGTTGCCAGAGAATTGAATATTAATTTCTCTACCGTAAGCTCCAACATCGTTTTAGAGAATTTGGCAGTATGTCCAAACGGCCTCACAGCCGCAGACCACGTGTAACCACGCCAACCTCCACATCTGGCTTCTTCACCCGTAGGATCATCTGAGAGGGGTCTGAGAGGGGTCTGAGAGGGGGTCTGAGAGCGGTCTGAGAGGGGGTCTGAGAGTGGGTCTGAGAGGGGTCTGAGTGGGGGTCTGAGAGGGGTCTGAGGGGGGGTCTGAGAGGGGATCTGAGAGGGGATCTGAGAGGGGTCTGAGAGGGGGTCTGAGGAGGGTCTGAGAGGGGATCTGAGAGGGGATCTGAGAGTGGTCTGAGAGTGGGTCTGAGAGGGGGTCTGAGAGGTGGTCTGAGAGGGGTCTGAGAGGTGTCTGAGAGGGATCTGAGAGGGGTCTGAGGAGGGTCTGAGAGGGGATCTGAGAGGGGTCTGAGGGGGGGTCTGGGAGGGGGTCTGAGAGGGGTCTGTGGAGGGTCTGAGAGGGGTCTGAGAGGGGGTCTGAGAGGGGGTCTGAGAGGGGGTCTGAGAGGGGTCTGAGAGTGGTCTGAGAGGGGTCTGAGAGGTGTCTGAGAGGGGTCTGAGGGGGGTCTGAGAGGTGTCTGAGAGGGGGTCTGAGAGTGGTCTGAGAGGTGTCTGAGAGGGGGTCTGAGAGGGGGTCTGAGAGGTGTCTGAGAGGGGGGTCTGAGAGGGGTCTGTATTATAATGTTGGGTAGCAAAATTGAAAATATTTGTGGAAATCTGTTGTAGCTCAAGACGTGTACAACATCCACAGTACAATGCTCTCTCTATGGGCTGGCTGGCTAGCTAGGTAGGTAGCTACAAGCATAATACTGAAGACAATATCAGCATGTAAAGTACCTAGTTAGCTGTAAAATCACCTAAACAAACTGCACTTTAGGAGTCTACAACCTCACCATGTTCAATCTGCAGATCGATTTGCCTTACAGAGTTGAGTCTGACATTCGAAACGGCAAATATACTTTTGAGGAGATGGGGAAACGTTGCCCGTGCTGCGTCAATGGGCCACGCGGTGCATTCTGGGCGATTCTGGGACAAGGAGCGCTCTCCTTCAAGGAATGAATGGGAGTCTATTGGGCGCTAGCTCAAAAACCCAACATTAGCACGAATTTCGTCAACAAGAAGTACAACATTACAAACATGTTGTGAGTTGTGAGATAATTAACTTGCTCTCTGCATTTGAAGAAACGTTCAAAGTTCTTGAAATGTTCCGGATTGACAGACCATGTCTTAAAGTAATGATTGACTGTCGTTTCTCTGCTTATTTGAGCTGTCCTTGCCACAATATGGACTTGGTCTTTTACCAAATGGGCTAACTTCTGTATACCACCCCTACCTTGTCACAACTCAACTGATTGGCTCAACACATTAAGAAGGAAAGAAATTCACAAATGAACTTTTAACAATGCACATCTGTTCATTGAAATGCATTCCAGGTGACTACCTCATGAAGCTGGTTGAGAGAATGCCAAAGCTGTCATCAAGGCAAAAGGTGGCTACTTTGAAGAATCTCAAATATAAAAAAATGTTGATTTCATTAACACTTTTTTGGTTACTACATGATTCCATACAGTATGTGTTATTTTATAGTTTTGATGTCTACAATGTAGAACATAGTAAAAATAAAGAAAATCCCTGGAATGAGTAGGTGTGTCCAAACTTTTGACTGGTACTGTACGTGAAAACATGAAAGGACTGGGAATCGATAGGACATCACTCAGGCATGCACAAAAACAATATAACATTCAAAATGAATGAACCTTTCCGCACACGAACATGGTAGCCTATAGTTCAGCCAGATCGGTTATAGTGGTGTCCTATTTTAGTATTGCAAAAACGAGGATGTACTGGTGAGGACAAGGTTCTATCACCACATGGATGAAGGATCTACGCATTATGTAAAAACCCAGACATGGAATAGCAGAACCCTGGACATGGAATAGCAGAACCCTGGACATGGAATAGCAGAACCCTGGACATGGAATAGAAACACCTGGACATGGAATAGCAGAACCCTGGACATGGAATAGAAACACCAGGTCATGGAATAGCAGAACCCGGACATGGAATAGAAACACCTGGACATGGAATAGCAGAACCCCGGACATGGAATAGAAACATCTGGACATGGAATAGAAACACCTGGACATGGAATAGAAACACCAGGTCATGGAATAGAAACACCTGGACATGGAATAGAAACACCTGGACATGGAATAGAAACACCTGGACATGGAATAGAAACACCTGGACATGGAATAGAAACACCTGGACATGGAATAGAAACACCAGGTCATGGAATAGAAACACCTGGACATGGAATAGAAACACCTGGACATGGAATAGAAACACCTGGACATGGAATAGAAACACCAGGTCATGGAATAGAAACACCTGGACATGGAATAGAAACACCTGGACATGGAATAGAAACACCTGGACATGGAATAGAAACACCAGGTCATGGAATAGAAACACCTGGACATGGAATAGAAACACCTGGACATGGAATAGAAACACCTGGACATGGAATAGAAACACCAGGTCATGGAATAGAAACACCTGGACATGGAATAGAAACACCTGGACATGGAATAGAAACACCTGGACATGGAATAGAAACACCTGGACATGGAATAGAAACACCAGGTCATGGAATAGAAACACCTGGACATGGAATAGAAACACCTGGACATGGAATAGAAACACCTGGACATGGAATCGAAACACCAGGTCATGGAATAGAAACACCTGGACATGGAATAGAAACACCTGGTCATGGAATAGAAACACCTGGACATGGAATAGAAACACCAGGTCATGGAATAGAAACACCTGGACATGGAATAGAAACACCAGGTCATGGAATAGAAACACCTGGACATGGAATAGAAACACCAGGTCATGGAATAGAAACACCAGGTCATGGAATAGAAACACCTGGTCATGGAATAGAAACACCTGGACATGGAATAGAAGCATCTGGACTTGGAATAGAAGCATCTGGACATGGAATAGAAACACCTGGTCATGGAACAGAAAGACTTCAGCATGGTCTCCCTTCAACCCCGGCTCTCACACACCAATTGATTAATGTATATTTTGTCTCTTGCTTTCTTTGCTCTTTTCCATATTATGTCTCTCTGATCAGCTACCCAGGAAAGGGCTGAAAATAGCCCATATTAATATATGTACTCTTAGAAATAAGGTTCATGAAATCAATAACATGTTAACATCAGATAACATTCATATATTAGCCATTTCTGAGTCTCACTTAGATAATTCATTTGATGATGCATCAGTAGCAATACAAGGATATAACATCTATAGAAGAGACAGGAATGCTTATGGGGGAGGTGTTGCTGTATATATTCAGAACCACATCTCTGTAATGCTTAGAGAAGATATTATGTCAGGTGTTATTGAAGTGTTGTGGTTGCAGGTTCACTTGGCACATCTAAAGCCTTTTCTTTTGGGGTGTTGCTATAGGCCACCAAGTGCTAACAGTCTGTATCTAAATAATATGTGCGAAATGCTTGATAGTGTGTGTGATGTAAACAGAGAGGTCTACTTTCTTGTGGACCTGAATATTGACAGGTTTTCATCAAGCTAACTGCTCAACAGGAAGCTTCTCACTGTAATCAGTGTCTGTAATCTGGTTCAGGTTATTAATCAACCTAACACGGTGTTTACGAACACTACAGGAACAAGATCATCCACATGTGATGTTTACTAATACTGTAGACCTTTGTTCAAAAGCTATATCTGTACGGATTGGATGCAGTGATCACAATATAGTGGCTATATCCAGGAAAGACAAAGTCCCAACAGCAGGGCCTAAAATAGTGTAGAAGAGATCATACAAAAGATTTTGCTGTGACTCTTATGTGGATGTTTAAAATTATTTGTTGATCGGATGTGATTAATGAGGAGCATCCAGACGCTGCACTTGATGAATTTATGGAATTGATTCTTACAATGATTGATACACACCTGTTAAGAAACGGACTTAGAGCTGTTAAATCTCCATGGATTGATGAGGAATTGAAAAGTGAAGGGGCAAATAAGTCTGGCTGCACATCTGACTGGCTGACTTACTGCAAATTGAGAAATCATGTGACAACAACAACAACAACATCAACAACAACAACAGTATTATGAAGCCAATATCAATGATATAAAGAATTATGGAAAGAAAAATTGGGCTTACTTTAAATTAAATTATTGGCAGAAAGACAAATTCAACTCCATATTTAATCGAATCAGATGGCTTATTCATCACAAAACCATTTAATGTTGCCAATTATTTTAATGTATACTTAATTGGCAAAGTGGGGAAACTGCAGGAAATGCCAACAAAGAACAGTGAGCCATTGTACTCACACATAAAACAAAACAAATAATGAAAGAAAAGCATTTCAAGTTTGAAAATGTGTAAAAAATAATAACAAACCTCCTGGCATTGACAACCACGATGGAAAGCGAGTGAGGATGTGGACTGACTCTACCTGTCTGTCATCATCTGAGCTGTGAGGAAAGGCTTTGTCCTGAGGCCTGGAGGGAAGCCAAAGTCATTCTGCTTCCCAAGAGGCCTGGAGGGAAGCCAAAGTCATTCTGCTACCCAAGAGGCCTGGAGGGAAGCCAAAGTCATTCTGCTACCCAAGAGGCCTGGAGGGAAGCCAAAGTCATTCTGCTACCCAAGAGGCCTGGAGGGAAGCCAAAGTCATTCTGCTACCCAAGAGGCCTGGAGGGAAGCCAAAGTCATTCTGCTACCCAAGAGGCCTGGAGGGAAGCCAAAGTCATTCTGCTTCCCAAGAGGCCTGGAGGGAAGCCAAAGTCATTCTGCTACCCAAGAGGCCTGGAGGGAAGCCAAAGTCATTCTGCTTCCCAAGAGGCCTGGAGGGAAGCCAAAGTCATTCCGCTACCCAAGAGGCCTGGAGGGAAGCCAAAGTCATTCTGCTACCCAAGAGGCCTGGAGGGAAGCCAAAGTCATTCTGCTACCCAAGAGGCCTGGAGGGAAGCCAAAGTCATTCTGCTTCCCAAGAGGCCTGGAGGGAAGCCAAAGTCATTCTGCTACCCAAGAGGCCTGGAGGGAAGCCAAAGTCATTACCCAAGAGTGGTAAAGCGGCCTTTACTGGTTCCAACAGCAGACCTTTCAGCTTGCGGTCAGCTCTTAGCAAAATGTTGGAAAGAATTGTGTTTGACCAAATACAATGCTATTTCTCTGTAAAAGACAAAATGTACGAAATTACTTTTCTAATGCTTATAGAGAAGGGCACTCAACATGCACAGCACTGACACAAGTTACTGATGATTGGTTGAAAGACATTGATAATAGCAATACTGTGGGAGATGTACTGTTAGATTTCAGCCTTTGATATTATTGACCATAACTTGTTGAAAAAACTAATGTGGCTTTTCAACCTCTGCCACATTGTGGATTCAGAGCTATTCATCTAATAGAACTCAAAGGGTTTTCTTTAATGGAAGCTTCTCTACACCTGCATTGCTTGCTGTTTGTGGTTTTAGGCTGGGTTTCTGTACAGCACTTTGTGACATCGTCTGTTTATGAATACATTTGATTGATTTGATTCATGTAAAACATTTCAAGTGTGGTGTACTGCAAGGCAGCTCTCTAGGGCCTCTACTCTGTTCTATTGTTACCAATGGACCTGCCACTGGCATTAAACACAGCATGTGTGTCATACACATACACAGGAGGAGGCAGGTAGCTGGGTCCAGGGGCAGGCAGAAGGTCATACACAGGAGGAGGCAGGTAGCTGGGTCCAGGGGCAGGCAGAAGGTCATACACAGGAGGAGGCAGGTAGCTGGGTCCAGGGTCAGGCAGAAGGTCATATACAGTAGGAGGCAGGTACACTTTTCCTCAATAAAGTGGCTATCATCAAGATCAGAGAGGTCAAGTACAAGTGTTGGTTCATGGGGGATCATTTAAGATACTGCTTGAAGCTGGGTAGGGACTCTGCTGTCCTAGCATCAGGGGGGAAGATGGGAAGGGACTCTGCTGTCCTAGCATCAGGGGGAAGATGGACAGGGACTCTGCTGTCCTAGCTTCAGGGGGAAGATGGACTCTGCATTCCTAGCTTCAGGGGGAAGATGGACAGGTTCTCTGCATTCCTAGCTTCAGGGGGAAGATGGGCAGGGACTCTGCTGTCCTAGCATCAGGGGGGAAGATGGGCAGGGACTCTGCTGTCCTAGCATCAGGGGGAAGATGGGCAGGGACTCTGCTGTCCTAGCATCAGGGGGGAAGATGGGCAGGGACTCTGCTGTCCTAGCATCAGGGGGGAAGATGGGCAGGGACTCTGCTGTCCTAGCATCAGGGGGGAAGATGGACTCTGCTGTCCTAGCATCAGGGGGAAGATGGACTCTGCTGTCCTAGCATCAGGGGGGAAGATGGGCAGGGACTCTGCTGTCCTAGGATCAGGGGGGAAGATGGGCAGGGACTCTGCTGTCCTAGCATCAGGGGGGAAGATGGACTCTGCTGTCCTAGCATCAGGCTGAAGATGGACTCTGCTGTCCTAGCATCAGGGGGAAGATGGACTCTGCTGTCCTAGCATCAGGGGGAAGATGGACAGGGACTCTGCTGTCTTAGCTTCAGGGGGAAGATGGACTCTGCTGTCCTAGCATCAGGGGGAAGGTAGGCAGGGACAGACAGGAGCTTGGACCCGGCTCAACGGGAGATGTCCTCCCATAGGGGTGGGAGGGTCAAGAGACCAGAACAGAGTCTTCAGGTGTAAGCATAGCCTGAAGGTAGGGTTGGACGGGCAGTTCCTCTTGCTGCTCCATAGGTAAACACCATGGTCTAGTAGTGGACTCTTCCATAGGTAAACACCATGGTCTAGTAGTGGACTCTTCCATAGGTAAACACCATGGTCTAGTAGTGGACTCCTCCATAGGTAAACACCATGGTCTAGTAGTGGACTCCTCCATAGGTAAACACCATGGTCTAGTAGTGGACTCTTCCATAGGTAAACACCATGGTCTAGTAGTGGACTCTTCCATAGGTAAACACCAGGGTCTAGTAGTGGACTCCTCCATAGGTAAACACCATGGTCTAGTAGTGGACTCCTCCATAGGTAAACACCATGGTCTAGTAGTGGACTCTTCCATAGGTAAACACCATGGTCTAGTAGTGGACTCCTCCATAGGTAAACACCATGGTCTAGTAGTGGACTCCTCCATAGGTAAACACCATGGTCTAGTAGTGGACTCTTCCATAGGTAAACACCATGGTCTAGTAGTGGACTCCTCCATAGGTAAACACCATGGTCTAGTAGTGGACTCTTCCATAGGTAAACACCATGGTCTAGTAGTGGACTCCTCCATAGGTAAACACCATGGTCTAGTAGTGGACTCTTCCATAGGTAAACACCGTGGTCTAGTAGTGGACTCTTCCATAGGTAAACACCATGGTCTAGTAGTGGACTCCTCCATAGGTAAACACCATGGTCTAGTAGTGGACTCCTCCATAGGTAAACACTATGGTCTAGTAGTGGACTCTTCCATAGGTAAACACTATGGTCTAGTAGTGGACTCCTCCATAGGTAAACACCATGGTCTAGTAGTGGACTCCTCCATAGGTAAACACCATGGTCTAGTAGTGGACTCTTCCATAGGTAAACACCATGGTCTAGTAGTGGACTCCTCCATAGGTAAACCCCATGGTCTAGTAGTGGACTCCTCCATAGGTAAACACCATGGTCTAGTAGTGGACTCTTCCATAGGTAAACACCATGGTCTAGTAGTGGACTCCTCCATAGGTAAACACCATGGTCTAGTAGTGGACTCCTCCATAGGTAAACACCATGGTCTAGTAGTGGACTCCTCCATAGGTAAACACCATGGTCTAGTAGTGGACTCTTCCATAGGTAAACACCTTGGTCTAGTAGTGGACTCCTCCATAGGTAAACACCATGGTCTAGTAGTGGACTCTTCCATAGGTAAACACTATGGTCTAGTAGTGGACTCTTCCATAGGTAAACACTATGGTCTAGTAGTGGACTCTTCCATAGGTAAACACCATGGTCTAGTAGTGGACTCCTCCATAGGTAAACACCATGGTCTAGTAGTGGACTCCTCCATAGGTAAACACTATGGTCTAGTAGTGGACTCTTCCATAGGTAAACACCATGGTCTTGTAGTGGACTCCTCCATAGGTAAACACCATGGTCTAGTAGTGGACTCTTCCATAGGTAAACACTATGGTCTAGTAGTGGACTCTTCCATAGGTAAACACCATGGTCTAGTAGTGGACTCCTCCATAGGTAAACACTATGGTCTAGTAGTGGACTCTTCCATAGGTAAACACCATGGTCTTGTAGTGGACTCCTCCATAGGTAAACACCATGGTCTAGTAGTGGACTCCTCCATAGGTAAACACTATGGTCTAGTAGTGGACTCTTCCATAGGTAAACACCATGGTCTAGTAGTGGACTCCTCCATAGGTAAACACCATGGTCTAGTAGTGGACTCTTCCATAGGTAAACACCATGGTCTAGTAGTGGACTCTTCCATAGGTAAACACCATGGTCTAGTAGTGGACTCCTCCATAGGTAAACACCATGGTCTAGTAGTGGACTCCTCCATAGGTAAACACTATGGTCTAGTAGTGGACTCTTCCATAGGTAAACACTATGGTCTAGTAGTGGACTCCTCCATAGGTAAACACCATGGTCTAGTAGTGGACTCCTCCATAGGTAAACACCATGGTCTAGTAGTGGACTCTTCCATAGGTAAACACCATGGTCTAGTAGTGGACTCCTCCATAGGTAAACCCCATGGTCTAGTAGTGGACTCCTCCATAGGTAAACACCATGGTCTAGTAGTGGACTCTTCCATAGGTAAACACCATGGTCTAGTAGTGGACTCCTCCATAGGTAAACACCATGGTCTAGTAGTGGACTCCTCCATAGGTAAACACCATGGTCTAGTAGTGGACTCTTCCATAGGTAAACCCCATGGTCTTGTAGTGGACTCCTCCATAGGTAAACACCATGGTCTAGTAGTGGACTCCTCCATAGGTAAACACCATGGTCTAGTAGTGGACTCCTCCATAGGTAAACACCATGGTCTAGTAGTGGACTCTTCCATAGGTAAACACCATGGTCTAGTAGTGGACTCCTCCATAGGTAAACACCATGGTCTAGTAGTGGACTCCTCCATAGGTAAACACCATGGTCTAGTAGTGGACTCTTCCATAGGTCAACACCATGGTCTAGTAGTGGACTCCTCCATAGGTAAACACCATGGTCTTGTAGAGGACTCCTCCATAGGTAAACACCATGGTCTAGTAGTGGACTCCTCCATAGGTAAACACCATGGTCTAGTAGTGGACTCTTCCATAGGTAAACACCATGGTCTAGTAGTGGACTCCTCCATAGGTAAACACCATGGTCTAGTAGTGGACTCTTCCATAGGTAAACACCATGGTCTAGTAGTGGACTCCTCCATAGGTAAACACCATGGTCTAGTAGTGGACTCCTCCATAGGTAAACACCATGGTCTTGTAGTGGACTCCTCCATAGGTAAACACCATGGTCTAGTAGTGGACTCTTCCATAGGTAAACACCATGGTCTAGTAGTGGATGCAAGCTTTGTCTGGAAGCCAGTAGAGAAGGGTGACAACCAGACATGCTGCAGTGTTCTGGTTTAGGTGCAAGGTTTTGATGGCACACGCGGAGAGCCCAGCCAACAGCAAGTTTCAGTAGTATCCATGGTGATGTAGAGACACATGGCATTTGAACAACATTTAATCATATAAACAACCACATCTTTTTTTCCCCCCAACGTCATATGTTGACAATCTGAACATGTGGGGGTTGAACCTGCAATGGTTTTATCCTCTGCGCCACCAGGGAATCTCTCTTTCATCGTCTTTTTTTCAGTGTAAAGTTATAGCAGTATTCATGTATCCAGTAATCAGGAATTCTACACTTCCATTTTAGACATAACTAACCCAGGGATATTCTGGGTTATTCACCAACACTTCTGGGCCCATATTTACAAGGTATCCGAGACTATGAGTGCTGATCTAGGACCACTTTTTCTGTTCAGATCAGGAAAAATAAGACATAGGGGGGAAGCGTCTCAAAGAAGGACTTTTATCTTGTGTGCTTTCAAAAGAATAAGGGAACAGTACATTTTTACATAATGTCATTTTTTTCTCTCACAATTAGTCTAAATTAATGCATTTCTCACTGGAGTTATGCATCTGGGTGAAATAAATATCTTTTTTTTTTTAGTAGAGTATATCTCAGCATCAATTTCACAGTAAATAAATAGAATAGTAACGATGGTTAAAGAATCATGTGGGATTGAAGCTGGGATCTTCAGATTTATAGCCTGATATTTTACCCCCTTGCGAATACCAAGGGATGTGGATCTCGTTCAGTCTAATATGGTCAATCAGGACACAGAACACAATTCCATGAGTTATTAAAAATGTTCCCATTCTCTTCATATCCTGTGTAAGACTGTATTCAATGATTTTGCTCTTTGCTATTACAATTTTTTTTATGTACTTAATTGTTACCCAGAAATAATGTGATATTGAGATAAAAAAAAAAGAAATAATTTGATATTGAGATAAAAAAAAGAAATAAATAATTTGATATTGAGATAAAAAAAAGAAATAAATAATTTGATATTGAGATAAAAATAATAATTCTGCATTGGACCCTTTAATCATGTTGTTATCAAAAAAACGTTCTGCAAATGTTTTGGGGATGTTATTATCCCAATGTGAGATACAAACCCTTACTAGAACTTCATGTGAATCTAATGTTCTGGGAATGTTTCCCTGTTTACTGGGAAACCTCCATGTGTTCCCAAACAGACAGTTGGTTTAATGAATCTGTCTCTGTGGTGCTTGGAATACACACTCCCTAGTGGATTACCCCCTCTACAGTGTCTTCGCCTACAACCAAATACGGCTGCTCCCGTTCATTGGGAGCTCTTCGCTATATACATATTTCCATCTGCTTGCAGTGATGAAGACAGTGTCCGTATGAGTGAATCTAGGCTCCCACAGAAACATGTTCATTAACTAAAGACACTTTCACTTTCAGACTTTCCCTGTGGGGTTTCTGTTTGCTGAACAGCGATGGTGCTTAGACTGCCGTGCAGAGACAATGCCGGGGAAATGTTTTCTGGTTGATGTGACTTTTCGTTAGTAGTGTAGTAAGTTAGTGTTTTATGTTATTCGTGTTCCCATAGAGTTAGTGCTTTACTGTCTCTCCTGTTGTCACGGCTGATTTCCTCCTCTCCCTCTGAAGAGGTGTAGCAAGGATCGGACCAATACGCAGCGTGGTAGGTGTCCATGGTTTTTAATAGGGAAAAAACTGAACACACTTTGCAAAATAACAAACGTGGCAAGTCCGAAACAGTCCTATCTGGTGCATTTAAACACAAAGACAGGAAACAATCACCCACAAAATACTCAAAAGAACATGGCTACCTAAATATGGTTCCCAATTAGAGACAACGATAAACACCTGCCTCTGGTTGAGAACCAATCTAGGCAACCATAGACTTACATAAACACCTAAAATGAACACAACCCCATAAATCTACAAAAACCCCTAGACAGTACAAACACCCTAGATGAGACAAAAACCATACATCACCCATGTCACACCCTGGCCTAACCAAAATAATAAAGAAAACAAAGATAACTAAGGCCAGGGGTGAAACCTGTGTTTAGTAAAACCCCATGCTGTATAGTAGAACACAATGCTGTATAGTAGAACACAATGCTGTATAGTAGTACACAATGCTGTATAGTAGAACACAATGCTGTATAGTAGAACACAATGCTGTATAGTAGAACACAATGCTGTATAGTAGAACACAATGCTGTATAGTAGAACACCATGCTGTATAGTAGAACACAATGCTGTATAGTAGAACACAATGCTGTATAGTAGAACACAATGCTGTATAGTAGAACACAATGCTGTATAGTAGAACACCATGCTGTATAGTAGAACACAATGCTGTATAGTAGAACACAATGCTGTATAGTAGAACACAATGCTGTATAGTAGTAAAATAACACAATGCTGTATAGTAGAACACAATGCTGTATAGTAGAACACAATGCTGTATAGTAGAACACAATGCTGTATAGTAGTAAAATAACACAATGCTGTATAGTAGAACACAATGCTGTATAGTAGTAAAATAACACAATGCTGTATAGTAGTAAAATAACACCATGCTGTATAGTAGAACACAATGCTGTATAGTAGTAAAATAACACCATGCTGTATAGTAGTAAAATAACACAATTCTATATAGTAGTAAAATAACACAATGCTGTATAGTAGAACACAATGCTGTATAGTAGTAAAATAACACAATTCTGTATAGTAGTAAAATAACACAATTCTGTATAGTAGTAAAATAACACAATTCTGTATAGTAGTAAAATAACACAATTCTGTATAGTAGTAAAATAACACAAGTCTGTATAGTAGTAAAATAACACAAGTCTGTATAGTAGTAAAATAACACAAGTCTGTATAGTAGTAAAATAACACAATGCTGTATAGTAGAACACAATGCTGTATAGTAGAACACAATGCTGTACAGTAGAACACAATTCTGTATAGTAGTAAAATAACACAAGTCTGTATAGTAGTAAAATAACACAATTCTGTATAGTAGTAAAATAACACAAGTCTGTATAGTAGTAAAATAACACAATGCTGTATAGTAGAACACAATGCTGTGTAGTAGAACACAATGCTGTGTAGTAGAACACAATGCTGTGTAGTAGAACACAATGCTGTGTAGTAGAACACAATGCTGTGTAGTAGAACACGATGCTGTGTAGTAGTAAAATAACACCATGCTGTCTAGTAGTAAAATAACACCATGCTGTATAGTAGAACACCATGCTGTATAGTAGAACACGATGCTGTATAGTAGTAAAATAACACAATGCTGTATAGTAGAACACAATGCTGTATAGTAGTAAAATAACACAATGCTGTATAGTAGTAAAATAACACCATGCTGTATAGTAGAACACAATGCTGTACAGTAGAACACAATGCTGTATAGTAGTAAAATAACACAATGCTGTATAGTAGAACACGATGCTGTATAGTAGAACACAATGCTGTATAGTAGTAAAATAACACCATGCTGTATAGTAGAACACAATGCTGTATAGTAGAACACAATGCTGTATAGTAGAACACAATGCTGTATAGTAGTAAAATAACACCATGCTGTATAGTAGAACACCATGCTGTATAGTAGAACACAATGCTGTATAGTAGAACACAATGCTGTATAGTAGAACACAATGCTGTATAGTAGTAAAATAACACCATGCTGTATAGTAGTAAAATAACACCATGCTGTATAGTAGAACACAATGCTGTGTAGTAGAACACAATGCTGTATAGTAGAACACAATGCTGTGTAGTAGAAGAGCAGTGTGTGTGTGTCTGTGTGTGTGTGTGTGTGTGTGTGTCACCTCTATATAAACCCCTCTCTCTCTCTCTCTCAGCCTGTGGGACAGCGGCGGCGGGTGCGGAGGATGAGGGTGAGGCCGAGGCCGGCTGGATAGAGGGAGCAGCCATCTTGTTGTCTGTCGTGTGTGTGGTTCTGGTGACGGCCTTCAACGACTGGAGCAAGGAGAAGCAGTTCAGAGGGCTGCAGAGCCGCATCGAGCAGGAGCAGAAGTTCCAGGTGGTCAGAGGTGCTCAGGTCATCCAGCTCCCGGTTGCTGACATCGTGGTCGGGGACATCGCACAAATCAAGTATGGTACGTATGGATTCTCAACTAACCTAAACCGGGACAGTATCCAAACAAGCTTTCTCTGCTTGTTCTGAACATCTCCTAAAACAAAGGTAATTTGGTTCGGTAAGAATAATGAGGGAGGGTCCTCTCGAGTGTCTCGATGTTCTTTACTCCTCTGTAAACTGGTCATCTCTGTTCACCCGTCGCAAGACCCACTGGTTGATGCTTATTTATAAAACCCTCTTAGGCCTCACTCCCCCCTATCTGAGATATCTACTGCAGCCCTCATCCTCCACATACAACACCCATTCTGCCAGTCACCTTCTGTTCAAGGTCCCCAAAGCACACACATCCCTGGGTCGCTCCTCTTTTCATTTCTCTGCAGCTAGCGACTGGAACGAGCTGCAACAAACACTCAAACTGGACAGTTCAAATAATTACATCCACAAGGGGCAGAAATAAGAGGGTCAATGCCCAGAGCCTGTCGTCTCTGGTGCAGGAGCTGCTTCAGTTCGACGGGCACTAAGCTCATCTCGGCTAGGCAGATTGAACAAGTGTGCTCGTATACTTCCTTAACAGAAACTTTGCTTGAAAAAAAGCATTGTCTCTCATTGAATGACCACAAAGACTTGAATAATATCTACTGTTGACCAATCACTGATGAAAGGTTGTAGACTACCGCCTTTGGATTTGTTGTTATTATTATTTATTCTAGAACCTTCATTCTAGAACCTTCATTCTAGAACCTTCATTCTAGAACCTTCATTCTAGTCCCTGGTTCGATTCCAGGCTGAATCACATCCGGCCGTGATTTGGTGTCGCATAGGGCAGCGCACAATTGGCCCAGTGTCGTCCGGGTTTGGCCAGGGGTTGTAAATAAGAATTCCTTCTTAACTGACTTGCCTAGTTAAATGAAGAACCTTCATTCTAGAACCTTTATTCTAGAACCTTCATTTAACTAGGCAAGTCAGTTAAGAAGAAATTCTTATTTACAATGACTGCCTAACCCCCCCGGCCGAACCCGGACGATACTGGGCCAATTGTGCGCTGCCCTATGGGACACCAAATCACGGCCGGATGTGATTCAGCCTGGAATCAAACCAGGGACTGTAGTGATGCCTCTATGCACTGAGATGTAGTGCCTTAGACTGCTGCGCCACTCGGGAGCCCAGGATTCCGTCGAGAAAAAATGTTATGTGTCCAAACAGCCGCAAAAAAACCCTCACACTCCCAAACGAACAAACACAGCACAAAATGTAGTCAAAGTATATGCAACAACTCTTCCAACCTGTTTCTGCTGGAAGCATGCAGACGCCTTCTGACCACTGCGCCATCTGTCCACAATGAGTCTTAATGGCTAAACTTCCTGTTTGATCCTCATCCTAAACCACAATGAGTTAGCAAGGTGACTCGTAATGGCTAAACTTCCTGTTTGATCCTTATCCCAAACCATAATCCTTAATTTAAACAATCAGAATTAATGCCTGAAGTTTTGTATTTGTGTTTATTATGGATTCCCATTAGTTCCTGCCAAGGCAGCAGCTACTCTTCCTGGGGTTTATTATGGATCCCCATTAGTTCCTGCCAAGGCAGCAGCTACTCTTCCTGGGGTTTATTATGGATCCCCATTAGTTCCTGTCAAGGCAGCAGCTACTCTTCCTGGGGTTTATTATGGATCCCCATTAGTTCCTGCCAAGGCAGCAGCTACTCTTCCTGGGGTTTATTATGGATCCCCATTAGTTCCTGCCAAGGCAGCAGCTACTCTTCCTGGGGTTTATTATGGATCCCCATTAGTTCCTGTCAAGGCAGCAGCTACTCTTCCTGGGGTTTATTATGGATCCCCATTAGTTCCTGCCAAGGCAGCAGCTACTCTTCCTGGGGTTTATTATGGATCCCCATTAGTTCCTGTCAAGGCAGCAGCTACTCTTCCTGGGGTTTATTATGGATCCCCATTAGTTCCTGCCAAGGCAGCAGCTACTCTTCCTGGGGTTTATTATGGATCCCCATTAGTTCCTGTCAAGGCAGCAGCTACTCTTCAGACCACCCGTGCTGCCCTTCTTAATCAATCGGAATGAATGCCTGAAGATAATTAACCCTATCCCAAACCTTAATCTTTAATTTAACCAATTGAAATGAATGCCTGAATTATTAACCAATCGGAATTAATGCCTGAAATGACCTCTCTAGAGTTGTTTTCGTATCCCAAACCTTAACCCATTCAGGAATGAATCCCGTAACCATAGAGATGTTTCTCTCAGCCTATAACTCATGAGGAAGTGCCTGAGTACAAGACGTAGCCACTAGGGGCAACCGTGAGTGCTATTAACATCCAGCAGGGTTGGGTTTTGCTAGGGTGTTGTGGACGGGGTGGCAGATGGGCGTAATCCACAAACTCCGGCTCACGTGTTCAATCCCAGTGATAGGCACACCATTTTGCCAAGTGCAAAATGTTACGTTTCGTTCTGAAAATACCTCAAAATGTTGAGGTTTGGAGCAACTTCAAAATGTAACGTTTCGTTCTGAAATACCTCAAAATGTTGAGGTTTGGAGCAACTTCAAAATGTAACGTTTCGTTCTGAAATACCTCAAAATGTTGAGGTTTGGAGCAACTTCAAAATGTAACGTTTGGAGAAAAGTGGGAAAAATGTCTGACCCTGTAAAACAAGACATTTCACTGCTCCTATCTGGTGTATGTGACAACAAAAAAACATCTTAATAAACAGCTTCTTTTTTTTTGGTTATTAACAGGTTGTTAAACAGTTGTGGTGTTTCAGGTGACCTGCTTCCTGCCGATGGAGTGTTGATACAGGGGAACGATCTGAAGATAGACGAGAGTTCACTAACAGGAGAGTCTGATCACGTCAAGAAAGACGCCGATAAGGACCCCATGCTGCTGTCTGGTCAGTGACACACACACACAGACGCGCACACACACAGACGCACACACACAGACGCCCACACACACACAGACGCACACACACACACACAGACGCACACACACAGACGCGCACACACAGACGCACACACACAGACGCACACACACACACACAGACACACACACACAGACGCACACACACACACACAGACGCACACACACAGACGCACACACACACACACAGACGCACACACACAGACGCACACACACACACACAGACGCACACACACAGACGCACACACACACACACAGACGTGCACTCATACACAAGCAAGCACTGCACTCAGGCAAGTAATAGTACCATACATGCTGTGCTGTTCTGGGTTGTCCATAAACTGATGAATAGTGCCAAGACATTGGTAAAAATAGACACCAGGCCTGTATAGGATATCATGCTACCATTACCAGGCTACCAGACAGTATGTAGACACCAGGCCTGTATAGTATACCATGCTACCAGACAGTATAGTAAATAGATACCAGCCCTGTATAGTATACCATGCTATCAGACCGTATAGGAAATAGACACCAGGCCTGTATAGTTTACCATGCTATCAGACCGTATAGGAAATAGATACCAGCCCTGTATAGTATACCACGCTATCAGACTGTATAGGAAATAGATACCAGCCCTGTATAGTATACCATGCTATCAGACCGTATAGGAAATAGATACCAGCCCTGTATAGTATACCATGCTATCAGACTGTATAGGAAATAGATACCAGCCCTGTATAGTATACCATGCTATCAGACCGTATAGGAAATAGATACCAGCCCTGTATAGTATAACATGCTATCAGACCGTATAGGAAATAGATACCAGCCCTGTATAGTATACCATGCTATGAGACCGTATAGGAAATAGATACCAGGCCTGTATAGTATACCATACCATGCTATCAGACCGTATAGGAAATAGATACCAGGCCTGTATAGTATACCATACCATGCTATCAGACCGTATAGGAAATAGATACCAGGCCTGTATAGTATAACATGGTACCAGACACTATAGTAAATAGATACCAGGCCTGTATAGTATACCATGCTACCAGACAGTATGTAGATACCAGGCCTGTATAGTATACTATGCTACCAGACAGTATGTAGATACCAGGCCTGTATAGTATACTATGCTACCAGACAGTATGTAGATACCAGGCCTGTATAGTATACTATGCTACCAGACAGTATGTAGATACCAGGCCTGTATAGTATACCATGCTACCAGACAGTATGTAGATACCAGGCCTGTATAGTATACCATGCTATCAGACAGTATGTAGATACCAGGCCTGTATAGTATACCATGCTACCAGACAGTATGTAGATACCAGGCCTGTATAGTATACCATGCTATCAGACGGTATAGTAAATAGACACCAGGCCTGTATAGTATACCATGCTACCAGACAGTACTGTAAATAGACACCAGGCCTGTATAGTATACCATGCTACCAGACAGTACTGTAAATAGACACCAGGCCTGTGTGGTATACCATGCTACCAGACAGTACAGTAAATAGACACCAGGCCTGTATAGTATACCATGCTACCAGACAGTGCTGTAAATAGACACCAGGCCTGTATGGTATACCATGCTACCAGACAGTACTGTAAATAGACACCAGGCCTGTATAGTATACCATGCTACCAGACAGTACAGTAAATAGACACCAGGCCTGTATAGTATACCATACTACCAGACAGTACTGTAAATAGACACCAGGCCTGTATGGTATACCATACTACCAGACAATACTGTAAATAGACACCAGGCCTGTGTGGTATACCATGCTACCAGACAGTACAGTAAATAGACACCAGGCCTGTATAGTATACCATGCTACCAGACAGTGCTGTAAATAGACACCAGGCCTGTATGGTATACCATGCTACCAGACAGTACTGTAAATAGACACCAGGCCTGTATAGTATACCATGCTACCAGACAGTACAGTAAATAGACACCAGGCCTGTATAGTATACCATACTACCAGACAGTACTGTAAATAGACACCAGGCCTGTATGGTATACCATACTACCAGACAATACTGTAAATAGACACCAGGCCTGTATAGTATACCATGCTACCAGACAGTACTGTAAATAGACACCAGGCCTGAATAGTATACCATACTATCAGACAGTATGTGGAGAGCCATTGTATTATGTATCTAAATCTATTATTCTAGTCACAAAAGGATGATATATCCTCGATGGTTGAACAGGGATGTTAATTCTAATTTGAATTCCAATAGAGAAAAACATTGTAAGCATGCAGTGTCTTGATATGCATTGTTCTCTGTAATGACTTTCACAGTGAGAAGAAGTAGGTGGAGGAATGATTATGTATATCCTGGAAGTGGATAATCTCTCTCTCTCTCTCTCTCTCTCTCTCTCTCTCTCTCTCTCTCTCTCTCTCTCTCTCTCTCTCTCTCTCTCTCTATCTCTCTCTCTGTAACTATATCTATGTCTCTCTGTCTCTCTCTGTCTCTCTCTGTCTCTCTCTGTCTCTCTCTCTCTCTCTCTCGCTCTCTCTCGCTCTATCTCATTATCTCTCTCTCTCTCTCTCTCTCTCTCTCTCTCTATCTCTCTCTCTGTAACTATATCTATGTCTCTCTGTCTCTCTCTGTCTCTCTCTGTCTCTCTCTCGCTCTATCTCATTATCTCTCTCTCTCTCTTTCTCTGTCGCTCTCTATCTCTATCTCTCTCTCTCTATCTCTATCTCTCTCTCTCTATCTCTATCTCTCTCTCTCTCTCTCTCTCTCTCTCTCTCTCTCAATTCAATTCAATTCAAGGGGCTTTATTGGCATGGGAAACATGTGTTAACATTGCCAAAGCAAGTGAGGTAGATAATATACAAAAGTGAAATAAACAATAAAAATTAACAGTAAACATTACACATACAGAAGTTTCAAAACAATAAAGACATTACAAATGTCACATTATATATGACATTAAATAAGCTGCTGGTTATCCTGTGTAAATGTCTATGAGTGCGTGTTGGTATACAGTTTTCTTTTCTCTTTGACAGCCAATCATACATTGATGTCGAATATAATGCATACTTCCCTCTGTTTCATAATCTCCCTGTGTGTGTGTGTGTGTGTGTGTGTGTGTGTGTGTGTGTGTGTGTGTGTGTGTGTGTGTGTGTGTGTGTGTGTATGTGTGCGTGTGCGTTTGTGTGTGTGTGTGTGTGTGTATCTATGTGTGTGTCTGTGTCTGTGTGTGTGCGAGTCTGTGTGTGTGTGTATGTGTGTGTGTGTGTATGTGCGTGTGTGTATGTGTGTGTGTGTGTGTCTATGTGTGTGTCTGTGTGTGTGTGCGTGCGAGTCTGTGTGTGTGTGTGTGTGTGTGTGTCTATGTGTGTGTCTGTGTCTGTGTGTGTGTGTGTGCGTGCGAGTCTGTGTGTGTGTGTGTGTGTATGTGTGTGTGTGTGTGTCTCTACAGGTACCCATGTGATGGAGGGTTCCGGCAGGATGCTGGTAACAGCTGTAGGAGTCAACTCTCAGACCGGCATCATCTTTACTCTGCTGGGGGCCGGAGAGCCAGTGGAGGAGGAGAAGAAGAAGGAGAAAGGTACGTCCCTCCCTCCCTCCTCCCTTCCTTTCCTTGGTTCTATTTATTATTAATATCATTATTATTATTATTATTATTATTATCATCATCAGATAAAGATCATTTGTTAAACTGCTCCAACTATTGACTGATGAAAGGCACTTCCTGGTAGAAGTAAAGTGTCCATCTTGGATAGGTTTGCATCTCTTTGGGAGGGTGATGCTACTCTAAAACAACTCTGTCCAAACACAATGACCTATGTATACGATGTGCCTACTGGCTGCTGTAGGTGTGGCCTGATGTGGGGAGTGGCCTGATGTGGGGAGTGGCCTGATGTGGGGAGTGGCCTGATGTGGGGAGTGGCCTGATGTGGGGAGTGGCCAGCTGTAGGTGTAGCCTGATGTGGGGAGTGGCCAGCTGTAGGTGTGGCCTGATGTGGGGAGTGGCCTGATGTGGGGAGTGGTTTGATGTGGGGAGTGGCCTGATGTGGGGAGTGGCCAGCTGTAGGTGTGGCCTGATGTGGGGAGTGGCCAGCTGTAGGTGTGGCCTGATGTGGGGAGTGGCCAGCTGTAGGTGTGGCCTGATGTGGGGAGTGGCCAGCTGTAGGTGTGGCCTGATGTGGGGAGTGGCCAGCTGTGGGTGTGGCCTGCTGTGGGGAGTGGCCAGCTGTAGGTGTGGCCTGCTGTGGGTAGTGGCCAGCTGAACTCTCGTCTCCTTACTCTCTTGTTATCTATGGTTCTATAAACCAACACACAGGTGAGGCAGGGGAGGACGGCCAACAAAACACAGGTAGAGTATCTCTCTTCCCTCAGTCCCCCTGTACCCAACTACCCACCAGGACCAACACTGAACCCCCCCTAACTATCCTACTGAACCCCCCCCCCCCCCCCCTAACTACCCTACTGAATCCCCCCCCCCCTAACTACCCTACTGAACCCCCCCCCCCCCCAACTACCCTACTGAATCCCCCCCCCTAACTACCCTACTGAATCCCCCCCCCCCTAACTATCCTACTGAACCCCCCCCCCCAACTACCCTACTGAATCCCCCCCCCTAACTACCCTACTGAACCCCCCCCTAACTACCCTACTGAACCCCCCCCTGACTACCCTACTGAACTCACCCCCCCTTACTACCCTACTGAACTACCCCAACCCCTTCCCTGTCCCTAATCAACACTGAACCCCCCTAACTACCCTACTGACCCCCCCCCCCTAACTACCCTACTGCCCCCCCCCCCCCTAACTACCCTACTGAACTACCCCAACCCCTTCCCTGTCATCCCTCTCATCCATATTTCCCCCACCGTCCCCAATACAGTTTCAAATGTCCCACATCAAAGCCTGTGATTGGTTAAATCAACATGATCAAAGCCTGTGATTGGTTAAATCAACATGATCACAACCTGTGATTGGTTAAATTCACTAAAGAGATCTGCCTAGTTAAATAGTAATAGTAACTTCACAAGGAATGATTTAACATTCACCAATTCACCCCAGACAGACTTTAAAGAGATTCAACTTTAACAGATTGATGTTCTGATCATCTGTCCCCGCTCCTGAAACACGGGTCCCAAATGGCTCCCTATTCCCTATGGGCCCATCGGGCTCTGGTCAAAAGTAGTGCACTACATAGGGAATAGGGTGCCATAGGGCTCTGGTCAAAAGTAGTGCACTACATAGGGAATAGGGTGCCATAGGGCTCTGGTCAAAAGTAGTGCACTACATAGGGAATAGGGTGCCATAGGGCTCTGGTCAAAAGTAGTGCACTACATAGGGAATAGGGTGCCTTTTTGGGACGTAATATAATCTTCTACCCTCCTGTGAAGGAAACGTAGCATGTGAAGTGTACAATATGCACAAGGGTGGAATTGGAATTTTTTAAAAACTATTTGCAACTCCCAGTGTAAAATCCTAAGAGTTTAAACGTCATTCAAAATGTAATTTCTACATGTCAAATATAATGACATTTTGTGAACTCTGTTCTTCAAGCCTTGTCTCCGATCCCACCCCTGACTATGTAAGAGATGGTGTTTTCTTCCTCTGCCAGTTGGTGTCTTGTAGCCGTTGTCGCGGTGATGGGATGACATTTGAAGCAGTTTAGACCACACTACGTTTCTGTTCCAACCACCTTGCTGCCTTTTTCAATTTATTTTTGCTGCTCAATGACGTGACACATGACATGAATAACACGGTTGAGATTGATTGTTCCAAATTGATTGATTAGCCCCTGGAATACACATGGATTCCATATTGATTAGGTATTGTTACAACCACACTAGATACAGTGGGGCAAACAAAAAGTATTTAGTCAGCCACCAATTGTGCAAGTCCTCCCACTTCACAAGATGAGAGAGGCCTGTAATTTTCATCATAGGTACACCAACTATGACAGACAAAATGAGAAAAAAAAATCCAGAAAATCACATTGAAAAAAAAATCACAATACTTATTTACCACCATAATTTGCAAATAAATTCATTAAAAATCCTACAATGTGATTTTCTGGAAAAGAAATTCTCATTTTGTCTGTCATAGTTGAAGTGTACCTATGATGAGGCCTCTCTCACCTGGCAGATAGGGGTTTTAGCCTGTGTGGTTCTTTTTCTCTTCACTGCTTTATTTTCGTTCAAGAAGTTGGGTCTCTCCTTCCTCTCTTTGCCCTTTAGTATTGTGTTGAACCTATTCCATGTTCATTTATGTATGTAATGCCTGTACCATTCCTCCAGTCGTCTCTGTTTTAAACATCAGTGTGTGAACTAGGGACACATCTGGTCACTTAATCCATTATTCCCTGTTTGTCTAAATGTTGGGGATTTGTTTTGGCAATCCTAGTGTGAATGAACTGCAGCAACAACACTAATCGTACTGTTATTCAGGCTTTTAACCATGTTCTTTGTGTTCACTGTTGCCTTTTGTTTTTACCCATAATTGACTTGCTACTATAGACTGCCCCCATCCCTCTGCCCACCCCGTCGCAACTATAGCCACCGATGGTACTGCAGGCGGTATTGCACCTGGCAATGCCAGCCTAGTCAATGGTAGGTTGACCAAAACCAGAAGCTCCTTCCTGTCCTGCTATACCTCCTGGGTACTACTGCCTCCTCCATTTTCCACCTCTTTCTGCCCTCAACATCCTCCTCCTCTACCTCCGCCTCCCCTCCCTCCTCCGACTGTCTTTACCTCCTCCTCTACCTCCTCTACCTCCGCCTCTCCTCCCTCCTCCGACTGTCTTTACCTCCTCCTCTACCTCCTCCTCTCCTCCAACTGTCTTTACCTCCTCCTCTACCTTTTCCTCTCCTCCAACTGTCTTTACCTCCTCCTCTACCTCCTCTACCTCCGCCTCTCCTCCCTCCTCCGACTGTCTTTACCTCCTCCTCTACCTCCTCCTCTACCTCCTCCTCTCCTCCAACTGTCTTTACCTCCTCCTCTACCTTTTCCTCTCCTCCAACTGTCTTTACCTCCTCCTCTACCTTCTCCTCTCCTCCTCCGACTGTCTTTACCTCCTTCTCTACCTTCTCCTCTCCTCCCTCCTCCTCCGACTGTCTTTACCTACTCCTCTCCTCCTCCGACTGTCTCTACCTCCTCCTCTACCTCCTCCTCTGACTGTCTTTACCTCCTCTACCTCCTCCTCTCCTCCCTCCTCCAACTGTCTTTACCTCCTCCTCTACCTCCTCCTCTGACTGTCTTTACCTCCTCTACCCCCTCCTCTCCTCCAATCCTCCAACTGTCTTTACCTCCTCTCCTCTACCTCCTCCTGTCCTCCCTCATCCGACTGTCTTTACCTCCTCTTCTCCTCCTCTCCTCCTCCGACTGTCTCTACCACCTCCTCTCCTCCCTCCCCTGACTGTCTCTACCTCCTCCTCTCCTCCCTCGTCTCCTCTCCTCCTCCTCCTCCTCCCTCCTCCGACTGTCTTTACCTCCTCTACCTCCTCCTCTCCTCCCTCCTCCTCCGACTGTCTCTACCTCCTCCTCTCCTCTCCTCCCTCATCTCCTCTCCTCCTCCTCCTCCGACTGTCTTTATCTCCTCCTCTACCTCCTCCTCTCCTCCCTCCTCCTCCTCCGACTGTCTTTACCTCCTCCTCTCCTCCTCCGACTGTCTCTACCTCCTCCTCTCCTCTCCTCCTCCTCCTCCTCCTCCTCCGACTGTCTTTATCTCCTCCTACCTCCTCCTCTCCTCCCTCCTCCTCCGACTGTCTCTACCTCCTCCTCTCCTCCCTCCTCTCCTCTCCTCCTCCTCCGACTGTCTTTATCTCCTCCTCTACCTCCTCCTCTCCTCCCTCCTCCTCCTCCGACTGTCTTTACCTACTCCTCTCCTCCTCCGACTGTCTCTACCTCCTCCTCTCCTCCCTCCTCTCCTCCCTCCTCCCTCCTCCTCCGACTCTCTACCTCCTCCTCCTCCGACTGTCTTTATCTCCTCCTCTACCTCCTCCTCTCCTCCCTCCTCCGACTGTCTTTACCTCCTCTCCTCCCTCCTCTCCTCCCTCCTCCTCCTCCAACTGTCTTTACCTCCTCCTCTCCTCCCTCCTCCTCCTCCGACTGTCTCTACCTCCTCCTCTCCTCCCTCCTCCTCCTACTGTATCTACCTCTTCCGACTGTATCTACCTCCTCCTCTCCTCCCTCCTCCTCCGACTGTCTCTACCTCCTCCCTCCTCTCCTCCCTCCTCCTCCGACTGTCTCTACCTCCTCCTCTCCTCCCTCATAAAGGATAAGCAAAGTCATTGGTTTGAATTATTACTAGTTTCCTGTGACTGATGTCTGAAGTAGATGAATCTACCCAAGTCCCAAATAGCACCTTACAGGCCCTGGTCAGAAGTAGTTCACTATTTAGGGAATATGTCCTCTGGGATGGGATGTTATGGTAGAACTGAATAGAAGGAGCCGTTACATCGACCGACTGAGTAAAGAACCAGTCTGGTTAATGTTGTTGTGCAGATGCAGGAGGCGATGAGAATATGAGCATCGTACTTTTGAACAGGATCCCAAACTAAATTTCCAACAACTCTTTAATGTTGTATCTAAATCAAATTGTAAAAAGTTCCCATTATAGTTCCTCCATCCTCAAAGATCCCAAATGAACTGAATAGATAACCATTACCCAGTGTGCAACAGTGGTGTGAATGTAGGCGAAGGGTTTCTGCCTGCTAGTTACTGTAAGTTTTCAACAGGGTTAATTTCTCCAAGTAGCCTACTTAAACTCTTTCATTTCTGTCTTAAAAACAACTTATTCATTGTTTTGTTTTTCAATCAGTAGATACGAATGAATACATGAGTTTTAACCCTGTTGTTGGTAGGATGAACCTTGGAGTAAAAATGCTCTGTTTAGGATTATGTGGCTTTCAAGAGCCTCCATCCTTAACCTTCTATCAGACCCCTGCTAGTCTCCGTCAGAATCCCTGTTTTTACAAATATTTATTTGCAGGAGGATTTCTTTCCTATATTATTGTTCTCTCCAGCTTTCAATTCCTACACTTCAATTCCTCTCCCTTTTCTCTCTCTCTCTCTCTCTCTCTCTCTCTGTCTGACCGTGCATGAGGATTCTGACCTCACTCTTACACTGCATGCTCTGTGTTGGTCCTGTGTGTGTGTGTGTGTGTGGGTCCTGTGCGTGTGTGTGTGTGTTGCTCTATTTCCTCATTGTACTGTATCTTTGTAACTCTGTGATTCTGTGTCTTGATGCCTCATGAAATATCTGAATGGCTTTTCTTGAACTGTTAATGTGTGGAATTCCCTGTAGTCTGTATATGAGTATGTCACTTCCTGTAGTCTGTATGTCGCTTCCTGTAGTCTGTGCGTATGTCACTTCCCGTAGTCTGTGAGTATGTCACTTCCTGTAGTCTGTGAGTATGTCACTTCCTGTAGTCTGTGAGTATGTCACTTCCCGTAGTCTGTGAGTATGTCACTTCCTGTAGTCTGTGAGTATGTCACTTCCTGTAGTCTGTGAGGATGTCACTTCCTGTAGTCTGTGAGTATGTCTCTCTTCAAAATGAACACACGTGAACACACTGATCTATAGAGAGGAAATCTGAGCTGTGATATAGCATTGGTCTTGTAGTTATTCAGTTTAAACATCAAGCAAAACTTGATATTAAATAACAATAGTTGCATCACGCTCAAATCACTTTTGAAGTTTATTGGAAGTTAACTTACGAAGAGGCGTGGTTTCATCCAACACATTGTCAGACAGAAACAGAAATACAAAGTGAATTACTTCAGTTTGAACTGTGTGTGTTTTCGTTTGTTACAGCGATTATAAAATACCCTTTAGAACAATGTTTTCAAATATATGTATTTATTTTATTATTTTCTAGTTCACCTAAGCAACCTTTCAAAACATGACAATTCCTAATTGACTGAACAGTCACATTATTTTCTAATCTAGTTGTATTATCAATGATCTATTTTGATTGACATTATTTCTAATAGTTGTTGACTCGTTAGCGAGCCCAGGCACACGCACACAACAATTCAAATTGGAAAAAATGTGCAGACATCCAAATGACCCTCCCTGAAGCAGCATCTACCTCATTAAAATGACCCTCCGTGAAGCAGCATCTACCTCATTAAAATGACCCTCCCCGAAGCAGCATCTACCTCATTAAAATGACCCTCCGTGAAGCAGCATCTACCTCATTAAAATGACCCTCCGTGAAGCAGCATCTACCTCATTAAAATGACCCTCCCTGAAGCAGCATCTACCTCATTAAAATGACCCTCCGTGAAGCAGCATCTACCTCATTAAAATGACCCTCCCCGAAGCAGCATCTACCTCATTAAAATGACCCTCCGTGAAGCAGCATCTACCTCATTAAAATGACCCTCCGTGAAGCAGCATCTACCTCATTAAAATGACCCTCCGTGAAGCAGCATCTACCTCATTAAAATGACCCTCCCTGAAGCAGCATCTACCTCATTAAAATGACCCTCCCCGAAGCAGCATCTACCTCATTAAAATGACCCTCCCCGAAGCAGCATCTACCTCATTAAAATGACCCTCCGTGAAGCAGCATCTACCTCATTAAAATGACCCTCCCTGAAGCAGCATCTACCTCATTAAAATGACCCTCCCTGAAGCAGCATCTACCTCATTAAAATGACCCTCCCTGAAGCAGCATCTACCTCATTAAAATGACCCTCCCTGAAGTAGCATCTACCTCATTAAAATGACCCTCCCTGAAGCAGCATCTACCTCATTAAAATGACCCTCCCTGAAGCAGCATCTACCTCATTAAAATGACCCTCCCCGAAGCAGCATCTACCTCATTAAAATGACCCTCCCCGAAGCAGCATCTACCTCATTAAAATGACCCTCCCTGAAGCAGCATCTACCTCATTAAAATGACCCTCCCCGAAGCAGCATCTACCTCATTAAAATGACCCTCCCCGAAGCAGCATCTACCTCATTAAATAGCAGCTCTTCTGTCCTGTATACGAACGCCTGACACCTGCTCAATAAATATACATGTTATTGTTTTCCTCTTCATGCCATTGTAATGTTTGTCCTGGTAATGATTGTTTGCTTATTGTCTGCTTTGGTTCTTATTGTTCTGTGTCTCGTATGTCTCCATCGTAGGTAAAATACAGGATGGCAATATGGAGAACAACCAGACCAAAGGTAACCTATTTTCAACTTCCCCCCCATAGTTGGGATGTGCTCTAACTAGGGTTGCAGAAATGTCGGTAACTTTTCCCCCCAAAATTCCCAGGTTTCCCAGGAATCCTGGTCGGAGGATTCCAGATGTTCTGCTTAGTCCTTAATTTAAGGAATTTTCTGAACAGAATTTCTGGACAAACCTATTCATTTTGGGAAAGTTATCTGAATTTTTGCAACCCTAGCTCGAACGTTTCTCTAACGTTGAGTCTCTTAAGGTTCCTCTTAATGTTGAATTAACATCCATTCAGCCTGATGTATGTCTTGTCTTCAGTGTCGTTGTCAGTCAGTCTGCAGCGATGTGTCTGTCTCAGCTCCAGGTCTCAAAGTCTCTCTCTCTCTCTCTGTCTCTGTTTCTCTCTGTCTCTCTCTCTCTGTCTCTCTCTCTCTCTCTCTGTCTCTCTCTCTCTCTCTCTCTCTCTCTCTGAATGTTGTCTACATACAGACAGAAATGTTAAGAATCATGTTATTAATTGAAAACAAAGGACACATAAGGGGTCGTTCCATGAAATGAGTGAAAGCCTGTTAAATTAAATGAAGTGCCCTTTAATATAAACCAGATGGAGAATTCAATCAATCAAATGTTTTGTATATGAATAATACTTCAACACACTTTAATTCCATCAAGTTTTCACCGTCATTGTGATCATTTATTTCACGTGGTTTAGTGACTCATTTACATCTGTACCTCATTTTAAGGTGAACCCTGTTGTGATCTGAACTCTCTTTAATATGGTCAAACAATCATGTAGTCAAATCACAGTGTAAAAGCTGGTTCTGATCTTTTTGGCCGTTGCTGGTGTTTTGTGGTAGAAAACTAAGTGGGTCGAGCGTTACACGGCATCCCTGTTACCCATAGATAGAACGGCTAGAAATAGTTAAGCAATTAAATGTGTTTTTGTGACGCTTGCATTCAAATGTGTTCCTTCCCCTTGTCACGGGCTGATTTAACTTCTTAGGGATCCGCCCCCCTTTTTTTCAATGTTCACCTAAAATGACATACCTAAATCTAACTGCCTGTTGCTCAGGCCCTGAAGCAAGGATATGTATATTATTGATACCAATTGAAAGGAAACACTTTGACGTTTATGAAAATGTGAAAGTAATGTAGGAGAATATAACACAATAGATCTGGTAAAGGATAATACAAAGAAGAAAAAACATGCAGTTTCTTACAACAACAACAACGTTTTTTTCCTACCACCATTTTGAAATGCAACAGACCGCCCGTGTCGTCAGCGTGCAATGAAGGCGTCGCTCTCTGGTCATCCTATAGGATATACTTAAAAAATAAAATAAAATTTAGGGTGAGATTTTCAGTGATTCCTTTCTTTGCAAATGGAACGAGTGGAAATACAAAATTGATCGTGCGCGCTATGTGGACCTTTTTAGGATATGAAAATGGCTTTTATCTAACAAAACGACACTTCATGTTATCTCTGGGACCCTTTGGATGATAAATCAGAGCAAGATTTCAGAATGTAAGTACACTTTTCACCTTCGGAAGTGAATTTATCAAACTATGGAGGTGAAAAAAGTGTTTTGTTGTTAGGCCCTCTCCTCAAACAATAGCATGGCGCTTTTGCGCAGTAATAGCTACTGTTAATTGGACAGTGCAGTTATATTAACAAGAATTCTAGCTTTCAGCCGATATAAGACACTTATGTAGCGACATTTGTTGTTTCTCTATAATCTACGATCGTGACACAAGGCGCTGCATTATTTACAACTGTCCCATTGACGGGAAGCCGCTAACCTTGTTACAGTCAACCATGTTACAGTCAACCCTGTTACAGGCAACCCTGGCCCAGTCAACCCTGGTACAGTCAACCCTGTTACAGTCAACCCTGTTACAGTCATCCCTCTTACAGTCAACCCTGTTACTGGCAACCCTGCCCCAGTCAATCTTGTTACAGCCAACCTTGTTACAGTCAACCTTGTTACAGCCAACCTTGTTATGGTCAACCTTGTTACAGTCAACCCTGTTACAGTCAACCTTGTTACAGTCAACCTTGTTACGGTCAACGCTGTTACAGTCAATCCTGTTACAGTCAACCCGGTTACGGTCAACGCTGTTACAGACAACCTTGTTACAGTCAACCCTGTTACAGCCAACCTTGTTACAGCCAACCTTGTTACAGTCAACCCTGTTACAGTCAACCTTGTTACAGTCAACCTTGTTACGGTCAACGCTGTTACAGTCAACCTTGTTACATTCAATCTTGTTACAGTCAACCTTGTTACAGTCAATCTTGTTACGGTCAACGTTGTTACAGTCAACCTTGTTACAGTCAATCTTGTTACGGTCAACCTTGTTACAGTCAACCTTGTTACAGTCAACCTTGTTACGATCAACGCTGTTACAGCCAACCTTGTTACAGTCAATCTTGTTACAGCCAATCTTGTTACAGTCAATCTTGTTACAGCCAATCTTGTTACAGCCAATCTTGTTACAGCCAACCCTTTTCCTTTAATTAGAATTTACTGTAGTATTATTTTTTATTTAACCTCCTGAGATGGAAAAACATGTTGTTTTTTTATTTTTAGAATTTGAACATGTTTTTTAAGACACAGTGTTAAAATGAGGAGAAATCACACAAAAAAATACACTGAATTGTTGGAACGAACCATAAATGACTGTAGGAAAGATGTGGATTGACTGTTGTGAGCTATATCTTTCTAACCTCGCACAACAATGAGTATGTTTCTTAACCTGATCAGAACAGTCTTTTTTGTTGATGTGGTGGTCCCCCAACCCCTTGTCTAAAGGATGACTATCCATGAAACGTCTGGGCAACAACCCTCATTCTTAGATCGTATTTGAAATGTGCGTCTTCGCTTTAAAATGTGGAACTGCTACATGAATTTTCCTGAGAAGGATCGCTGCTTCAGACAGTTGTGGCGGGACGTTAGAACCTGTAGAAATATCAATGTATTGAAGATGTACTGTAGGATATCCCACAGCTGTCTCTGTTGGTTGGGCAAACCAATGGTGTGTAATAGGTTGGTTTTAAATCTGGTCTGTATCACCTGAATGGATGGACCAGTCTAAGGTGTGGTATTTCCTGTATAGCATTAGACCACAGGACCAGTCTAAGGTGTGGTATTTCCTGTATAGCATTAGACCACAGGACCAGTCTAAGGTGTGGTATTTCCTGTATAGCATTAGATCACAGGACCAGTCTAAGGTGTGGTATTTCCTGTATAGCATTAGACCACAGGACCAGTCTAAGGTGTGGTATTTCCTGTATAGCATTAGACCACAGGACCAGTCTAAGGAGTGGTATTTCCTGTATAGCATTAGGCCACAGGACCAGTCTAAGGTGTCGTATTTCCTGTATAGCATTAGACCACAGGACCAGTCTAAGGTGTGGTATTTCCTGTATCGCATTAGACCACAGGACCAGTCTAAGGAGTGGTATTTCCTGTATCGCATTAGACCACAGGACCAGCCTAAGGAGTGGTATTTCCTGTATAGCATTAGGCCACAGGACCAGTCTAAGGTGTGGTATTTCCTGTATAGCATTAGACCACAGGACCAGTCTAAGGAGTGGTATTTCCTGTATCGCATTAGACCACAGGACCAGTCTAAGGTGTGGTATTTCCTGTATAGCATTAGACCACAGGACCAGTCTAAGGTGTGGTATTTCCTGTATAGCATTAGACCACAGGACCAGTCTAAGGTGTGGTATTTCCTGTATAGCATTAGACCACAGGACCAGTCTAAGGTGTGGTATTTCCTGTATCGCATTAGACCACAGGACCAGTCTAAGGAGTGGTCATTTTGAAGAAAGAAGTTCAACAGCAGGTTGAAACAGTGTAAAACATAGATGTTGTTTGAAAGCCTAACACAACGAAATGGAAAGCCCTTTCTAAGATGATAATTCATAAAAAAAAACACCCATATGCATATTTAGAGCTGATGCATATTAATAGGCTTTTATGAGTCCAAGCCCCCCCCCCTCATATAATTATGATTATGCCTTTATGCAATACATTGTCTACATACATCTGATTTAAAATGTATTTGGTACATAATTGGTCGAGCCTATGTTCCAACACTAGTAATGGCCTCTGAGTGTGGACTGTATTACGATCCATACTGGATGGACTGGTTACCTTCTGCTACGCTGCAAACCTTCTATCCATGAGTCCGTATAGCTCTAGAGGATGCTGTCGGTTCATTGATTGTGTTGGGCAGCTTACAGTTAGCTTAAACATGATAGAGAATTTGTATTTTGATAGTTATTTAATATTTTCTTAATGAATTGGAGGGACAACTTCAGCAGAAGGTCTCATGTGTTTCCATCTCTCCCTCTTTTATTCATTTCATCAAGCAGCGCAGAAGGGCAGTCAACATTTTGAATTAAAGATGTGTCGTTGCCGAAAACATTTTAATAACGATGTCCCCGAACAGATTTCACTTACTTTTCCAAATTAGGCACAGTGTATCTGCAGTGTTGGAGAGCCCATGACATACAGAGTACTGGGTATCTGCAGTGTTGGAGAGCCCATGACATACAGAGTACTGGGTATCTGCAGTGTTGGAGAGCCCATGACATACAGAGTACTGGGTATCTGCAGTGTTGGAGAGCCCATGACATACAGAGTACTGGGTATCTGCAGTGTTGGAGAGCCCATGACATACAGAGTACTGGGTATCTGCAGTGTTGGAGAGCCCGTGACATACAGAGTACTAGGTATCTGCAGTGTTGGAGAGCCCATGACATACAGAGTACTGGGTATCTGCAGTGTTGGAGAGCCCATGACATACAGAGTACTGGGTATCTGCAGTGCTGGAGAGCCCATGACATACAGAGTACTGGGTATCTGCAGTGTTGGAGAGCCCGTGACATACAGAGTACTGGGTATCTGCAGTGTTGGAGAGCCCATGACATACAGAGTACTGGGTATCTGCAGTGTTGGAGAGCCCATGACATACAGAGTACTGGGTATCTGCAGTGCTGGAGAGCCCATGGCATACAGAGTACTGGGTATCTGCAGTGTTGGAGAGCCCATGACATACAGAGTACTGGGTATCTGCAGTGTTGGAGAGCCCATGACATACAGAGTACTGGGTATCTGCAGTGTTGGAGAGCCCATGACATACAGAGTACTGGGTATCTGCAGTGTTGGAGAGCCCATGACATACAGAGTACTGGGTATCTGCAGTGTTGGAGAGCCCGTGACATACAGAGTACTTGGTAGCAGGAACAGGGTAGGAGAGCCCATGACATACAGAGTACTGGGTATCTGCAGTGTTGGAGAGCCCGTGACATACAGAGTACTTGGTAGCAGGAACAGGGTAGGAGAGCCCATGACATACAGAGTACTGGGTAGCAGGGACAGGGTAGGAGAGCCCATGACATACAGAGTACTGAGTAGCAGGAACAGGGTAGGAGAGCCCATGACATACAGAGTACTGGGTAGCAGGAACAGGGTAGGAGAGCCCATGACATACAGAGTACTGAGTAGCAGGAACAGGGTAGGAGAGCCCATGACATACAGAGTACTGGGTAGCAGGAACAGGGTAGGAGAGCCCATGGCATACAGAATTTGTGTGGAATATCACCTGTCATGCAGCGAGAGCAACCTCCTCAAACAGAGGTTAATGCCTGGAGTGAAATACGTTAATAAATAATAAATAATTTCCTTCTCAGCTGCTCATATTAACCAGCAGAAATCAGGGGAAAACAGACCCGCGGGATCCATTCGCTATTCGAGTGCATGTGAACTGTCTTTATTCCCCTGCCCCTGTTCCCTACCACTTGATAATTGGCCATACTAAATCGAAATGACTTTGACAAATTAGTGAAGATTAAATTGAGAATAGTCTGATGGGTGAAAATATGATCACTTGATGAGAGAACAGCTGTGCAGCCTGAGGAACAGAGAGCAAGATTTATTTTGTTACTTTCGAAAATCTATAACTTATAGTCACATCATGCTAGTACCTATAGTAACATCAATAGCCTATAGTCACATACATAATCTAGCATATATGATTAAATCTATCATATAGAACTAATCTAGCATATATGATTAAATATATCATATAGGACTAAATATATCATATAGGACTAATCTATCATATATGACTAATCTAGCATATATGATTAAATCTATCATATAGGACTAAATATATCATATAGGACTAAATATATCATATAGGACTAATCTATCATATATGACTAATCTAGCATATATGATTAAATCTATCATATAGGACTAAATAAATCATATAGGACTAAATATATCATATAGGACTAAATATATCATATAGGACTAAATATATCATATAGGACTAATCTATCATATAGGACTAATCTATCATATATGACTAATCTAGCATATATGATTAAATCTATCATATAGGACTAAATAAATCATATAGGACTAAATATATCATATAGGACTAAATCTTTCATATAGGACTAATCTAGCATATATGAGTTGTCTAGTGTAGGAAGGATATCAATCAATCAATCAATCAATCAAATGTATTTATAAAGCCCTTCTTACATCAACTGATGTCACAAAGTGCTGTACAGAAATCTACCATATAATCTATTATATAGGACTAATCTATCATACAGGACTAAATCTATCATATAGGACTAAATATATCATATAGGACTAAATTTATCAAATAGCACTATTCTATCATATAGGACTAAATCTAGGACAGACAATGTTGACATGTTGTATACAGGCTTGTTGGAAAACTGACTTGATGGAAAGGTGGCATCCTATGACGTTGCCAAGTTTAAAATCACTGAGCTCTTCAGTAAGGCCATTCTACTTCCAATGTTTGTCTATGGAGATTGCATTGCTGCATTGCATTGCTGTGTGTTTTTGGCCATGAAGTGTATGTATATACTGTAAATGCTGTTTACATATATACTCATATTTCTATTGAGAGTTGGAATTGTAGAATACACAAGGTGTGAGTTCAACATTGGGTTCTGCGTCAGCGGTTTCTCTATTGTTATGTCAGTCACTGACAGTCACTCGATTAGCCATGTTACCATGTCAGCCATGTTACCATGTTAGCCATGTTAGCCATGTCAGCCATGTTACCATGTCAGCCATGTTACCATGTTAGCCATGTTACCATGTCAGCCATGTTAGCCATGTCAGCCATGTTACCATGTTAGCCATGTTAGCCATGTCAGCCATGTCAGCCATGTTAGCCATGTCAGCCATGTCAGCCATGTCAGCCATGTTAGCCATGTCAGCCATGTTACCATGTTAGCCATGTTAGCCATGTCAGCCATTTTAGCCATGTCAGCCATGTCAGCCATGTTACCATGTTAGCCAAGTTACCATGTCAGCCATGTTAGCCATGTCAGCCATTTTAGCCATGTCAGCCATGTAAGCCATGTTACCATGTTAGCCATGTTACCATGTTAGCCATGTCAGCCATGTTAGCCATGTTAGCCATGTTACCATGTTAGCCATGTCAGCCATGTTAGCCATGTTAGCCATGTTACCATGTCAGCCAAGTTACCATGTTAGCCATGTCAGCCATGTCAGCCATGTTAGCCATGTCAGCCATGTTACCATGTTAGCCATGTTAGCCATGTCAGCCATTTTAGCCATGTCAGCCATGTCAGCCATGTTACCATGTTAGCCAAGTTACCATGTCAGCCATGTTAGCCATGTCAGCCATTTTAGCCATGTCAGCCATGTAAGCCATGTTACCATGTTAGCCATGTTACCATGTTAGCCATGTCAGCCATGTTAGCCATGTTAGCCATGTTACCATGTTAGCCATGTCAGCCATGTTAGCCATGTTAGCCATGTTACCATGTCAGCCAAGTTACCATGTCAGAAATGTTAGCCATGTTACCATGTCAGCCATGTTACCATGTTACCATGTCAGCAATGTCAGCCATGTTACCATGTTACCATGTCAGCCATGTCAGCCATGTTACCATGTCAGCCATGTTACCATGTCAGCCATGTTACCATGTCAGCCATGTTACCATGTCAGCCATGTTAGCCATGTTACCATGTCAGCCATGTCAGCCATGTTACCATGTCAGCCATGTCAGCCATGTTACCATGTTAGCCATGTTACCATGTTAGCCAGGTTACCATGTTAGCCATGTCAGCCATGTTAGCCACCTCCAGGGGCCCTGACCTCCAGGGGCCCTGACCTCCAGGGGCTTTGACTTCCAGGGGGCCCTGACCTCCAGGGGCCCTGACCTCCAGGGGCTTTGACTTCCAGGGGGCCCTGACCTCCAGGGGCCCTGACTTCCAGGGGGCCCTGACCTCCAGGGGCCCTGACTTCCAGGTGGCCCTGACCTCCAGGGGCTTTGACTTCCAGGGGGCCCTGACTTCCAGGGGGCCCTGACCTCCAGGGGCCCTGACCTCCAGGGGGCCCTGACCTCCAGGGGGCCCCCATTGATTTTGTTAGTCAGTCTCATATTAACATGGCATAAGTCATGGCAACATCTGTATTGCTGTCTTTAATCGCAAAATGAAATAAATAAAATATGTTATAAATTTGAAACATTTCCTCTCCGCCCCTTATCTCTACTCCGCCCCTTATCTCTACTCCGCCCCTTATCTCTACTCCGCCCCTTATCTCTACTCCGCCCCTTTTCGCTGCCCCTTATCTCCGCCCCTTATCTCTACTCCGCCCCTTATCTCTACTCTGCCCCACTCTGACCCACATAAAAAAACTAATTTCGCTTCGGCCTCGAAAAGGCTAGGCCCTGATCCCATAATAACCACTGTCTTTGTGTTCCTCTGGTTGTTTCAGTCAAGAAGCAGGACGGAGCGGCCGCCATGGAGATGCAGCCTCTGAAGAGCGCCGAGGGAGGAGAGATGGAGGAGAAGGAGAAGAAGAAGGCAAACGTCTCCAAGAAGGAGAAGTCTGTCCTCCAGGGGAAACTGACCAAGCTGGCTGTTCAGATCGGCAAAGCAGGTTCTGCAGATCAATCAATAGGATATACTCCATAATCAATAGGCTTTGAAACATTGATCAGACCACTCAATATATGATCAATTATTTATCTCAATGTGGCAGTAGATCATTTCACAATGATATTCTGAGATGAAATAAGGAGATCATATCACTGGCAGAATTAAATGAGTCATTGGTCTGTGTGGAATCACAGAGATACATCTTTAATGCACTGCTGCTGTTGATTTGTGAAGTTGAAAGCTGAAATTATTTTTTTTATTTTTTATTTAACCTTTATTTAACTAGGCAAGTCAGTTAAGAACAAATTATTATTGACAATGACGGCCTAGCGACAGATGTTTTACCTTGTCAGCTCGGGAACCTTTCGGTTACAAGTCCAACGCTCTAACCACTAGTCTACCTGCCTCTAACCACTAGTCTACCTTCCTCTAACCACTAGGTTACATGCCACCCCTCATCAAATAAACATTAGATATCATGTTTTAAAAAGCCATGCATCTTTAATCTGTTTACAAGTAAAGAAAAGTAAAAGAGAAGTAATGTACAGTAAGGACAGACGCTGACATCTTGTCCTTGTCATTCTCCAGGTCTATTAATGTCAGCCATCACAGCACTGTACTAGAGTAGAGTGGAGTAGAGTGGAGTGGAGTGGAGTGGAGTGGAGTAGAGCGGAGTGGAGTGGAGGAGAGCACATCAAAGTAGAGTAGAGTAGAGAACATCAAAGTAGAGTAGAGTAGAGCACATCAAAGTAGAGTAGAGTAGAGCACATCAAAGTAGAGTAGAGCACATCAAAGCAGAGTAGAGTAGAGCACATCAAAGCAGAGTAGAGTAGAGCACATCAAAGCAGAGTAGAGTAGAGTAGAGCACATCAAAGCAGAGTAGAGTAGAGCACATCAAAGTAGAGTAGAGTAGAGCACATCAAAGCAGAGTAGAGTAGAGCACATCAAAGTAGAGTAGAGTAGAGCACATCAAAGCAGAGTAGAGTACAGCACATCAAAGCAGAGCAGAGTACAGTAGAGTAGAGTGGAGTAGAGTGGAGTGGAGTAGAGCACATCAAATTAGAGTAGAGTAGAGTGGGGTAGAGTAGAGTGGGGTAGAGTAGAGTAGAGTAGAGTAGAGCACATCAAATTAGAGTAGAGTAGAGCACATCAAAGCAGAGTAGAGTAGAGCACATCAAAGTAGATTAGAGTAGAGTAGAGCACATCAAAGCAGAGTAGAGTAGAGCACATCAAAGTAGAGTAGCATAGAGTGGGGTGGAGTAGAGTAGAGTAGAGCACATCAAAGTAGAGTAGAGTAGAGTGAGGTAGAGTGGAGTGGAATAGAGTAGAGTAGAGCACATCAAAGTAGAGTAGAGTAGAGCACATCAAAGCAGAGTAGAGTAGAGCGCATCAAAGCAGAGTAGAGTAGAGCACATCAAAGCAGAGTAGAGTAGAGCACATAAAAGCAGAGCACAGTAGAGTAGAGTAGAGTGGAGTGGAGTAGAGTAGAGTGGGGTAGAGTAGAGTGGGATAGAGTAGAGTAGAGTAGAGTAGAGTGGAGTGGAGTAGAGTGGAGTAGAGTGGAGTGGAGTAGAGCACATCAAAGTAGAGTAGAGTAGAGCACATAAAAGTAGAGTAGAGTAGAGTGGAGTAGAGTGAAGTAGAGTAGAGTAAAGCAGAGTAGAGTAGATCACATCAAAGCAGAGCACAGTAGAGTAGAGTAGAGAGCACTGTAGAGTAGTATACAGTACAGTAGAGTACAGAAGAGTAGAGTAAAGGACGGGATATTAGAGTAGAACACAGGAGGGTAGAGCAGAGCACATCAAAATAGAGTATCGTACGGTAGAGTAGCATAAAGTACAGTAGAGTAGAGTAGAGCACTGTGGAGTAGAGCACAGCAGAGTAGAGTAGAGCTCGGTAGAGTAGAGCACAGTAGAGTAGAGTAGAGCACTGTGGAGTAGAGCACAGTAGAGTAGAGTAGAGCACAGTGGAGTAGAGCACAGTGAAGTAGAGCACAGTAGAGTAGAGCACAGTGGAGTAGAAAACAGTAGAGTAGAGCACAGTACAGTAGTGTAGAGTAGAGCACAGTAGAGTAGAGCACAGTGGAGTAGAGCACAGTAGAGTAGAGTACAGTAGAGCACAGTAGAGCACAGTAGAGTAGAACACAGTAGAGTAGAGCACAGTAGAGAAGAGTAGAGCACAGTAGAGCACAGTAGAGTAGAGTAGAGCACAGTAGAGTAGTCAACTTACACATAGCGCTGACACACACACTTATCCCACCAGACATGCCACCAGGGGTCTTTTCACAGCCCCTGTTCCAGAAGAAATTCAAGGAAACAGTATTATACAGAGCCATGAGTGCCTGGACCTCCCTTCCATCTCATATAGGGCCTGGACCTCCCTTCCATCTCATATAGGGCCTGGACCTCCCTTCCATCTCATATAGGGCCTGGACCTCCCTTCCATCTCATATAGGGCCTGGACCTCCCTTCCATCTCATATAGGGCCTGGACCTCCCTTCCATCTCATATAGGGCCTGGACCTCCCTTCCATCTCATATAGGGCCTGGACCTCCCTTCCATCTCATATAGGGCCTGGACCTCCCTTCCATCTCATATAGGGCCTGGACTTCCCTTCCATCTCATATAGGGCCTGGATCTCTCTTCCATCTCGAATAGGGCCTGGACCTCCCATCCATTTTATATAGTGCCTGGACCTCCCTTCCATCTCATATAGGGCCTGGACCTCCCTTCCATCTCATATAGGGCCTGGACCTCCCTTCCATCTCATATAGGGCCTGGACCTCCCTTCCATCTCATATAGGGCCTGGACCTCCCTTCCATCTCATATAGGGCCTGGACCTCCCTTCCATCTCATATAGGGCCTGGACCTCCCTTCCATCTCATATAGGGCCTGGACCTCCCTTCCATCTCATATAGGGCCTGGACTTCCCTTCCATCTCATATAGGGCCTGGATCTCTCTTCCATCTCGAATAGGGCCTGGACCTCCCATCCATTTTATATAGTGCCTGGACCTCCCTTCCATCTCATATAGGGCCTGGACCTCCCTTCCATCTCATATAGGGCCTGGACCTCCCTTCCATCTCATATAGGGCCTGGACCTCCCTTCCATCTCATATAGGGCCTGGACCTCCCTTCCATCTCATATAGGGCCTGGACCTCCCTTCCATCTCATATAGGGCCTGGACCTCCCTTCCATCTCATATAGGGCCTGGACTTCCCTTCCATCTCATATAGGGCCTGGATCTCTCTTCCATCTCGAATAGGGCCTGGACCTCCCATCCATTTTATATAGTGCCTGGACCTACCTTCCATCTCATATAGTGCCTGGACCTCCCTTCCATCTCATATAGGGCCTGGACCTCCCTTCCATCTCATATAGGGCCTGGACCTCCCTTCCATCTCATATAGGGCCTGGGCCTCCCTTCCATCTCATATAGGGCCTGGGCCTCCCTTCCATCTCGTATAGGGCCTGGACCTCCCTTCCATCTCGTATAGTGCCTGGACCTCCCTTCCATCTCATATAGGGCCTGGACTTCCCTTCCATCTCATATAGGGCCTGGACCTCCCTTCCATCTCGTATAGGGCCTGGACCTCCCTTCCATCTCATATAGGGCCTGGACCTCCCTTCCATCTCGTATAGTGCCTGGACCTCCCTTCCATCTCGTATAGGGCCCGGACCTCCCTTCCATCTCGTATAGTGCCTGGACCTCCCTTCCATCTCATATAGTGCCCGGACCTCCCTTCCATCTCGTATAGTGCCTGGACCTCCCATCCATCTGATATAGGGCCTGGACCTCCCTTCCATCTCGTATAGTGCAAGTGAACAGATTTCAGACCTGGTTTAAAAAAAACTAATAAAACAACACCTCACGGCACAGCGCCTCTCCCCCATGTGACCTACTGGTTGTGTGAATGTACTGACATGTGTAACTGATAGATGCACACACACACACACACACTACATGTTACTGTTTGTAAACGTATGTAAATTGTAAAGTATTTAGTCTCTAATGTATTTTGGTTATGTGTCAGACCCCAGTAAAACTAGCTGCCGCCATTGTCGTCGGCTAATGGGGATCCTAATGAACCTAATCAAAATACAATCAGAATCAGAATACAATAGAGTAGAATACAGTAGAATAGAATAAAGTAGAGTAGAGTACTGTAGAATAGAATAAAGTAGAGTAGAATACAGTAGAATAGAATAAAGTAGAGTAGAATACAGTAGAATAGAATAAAGTAGAGTAGAATACAGTAGAATAGAATAAAGTAGAGTAGAATACAGTAGAATAGAATAAAGTAGAGTAGAGTACTGTAGAATAGAGTACTGTAGTTTAGAGTAGAATAGAACACAGTACAGTACAGTAGAATATAATAAAGGAGAATATAATATATTAGAGTAGAACAGAATAGAATATAACTAAGGGTAGAGTAGAATGGAGTAGAACAGAATATAATAAAGTAGAGTAGAGTACTGTAAAAATACAGTACTGTAGTTTAGAGTACAGTAGAATGGAGTACAGTAGAGCAGAGTACAGTACAGAAAAATATAATATAGTAGAGTAGAACAGAATAGAATATAACTAAGGGTAGAGTAGAATGGAGTAGAACAGAATACAATAAAGTAGAGTAGAGTACTGTAAAAATACAGTACTGTAGTTTAGAGTACAGTAGAATGGAGTACAGTAGAGCAGAGTACAGTACAGTAGAATATAATAAAGTAGAGTAGAACAGAATAGAATATAACTAAGAAGAGTAGAGTAGAATGGAGTAGATTAACTTTCTCCTTGTCCATCCAGGTCTGGTGATGTCAGCCATCACAGTGATCATCCTGGTGCTGTACTTTGCTGTGGACAACTTTGTCCTGCAGAAGAGGCCGTGGCTGACGGAGTGCACCCCCATCTACGTCCAGTACTTTGTCAAGTTCTTCATCATCGGTGTCACCGTGCTGGTGGTGGCTGTACCCGAGGGGCTGCCCCTGGCCGTCACCATCTCCCTGGCCTACTCTGTCAAGGTGACACATTTTCTGCCTTTTGTTTTATATTTTATCTCTGACCAATTAGAAGTGTCAAAGGATTGGAATCGTGAGAATGATATAGCCACTCTTTGCATTGATGAGGGCTTTGCACAATCTTGGCATTTTCTCAACCAGCTTCACCTGGAATGCTTTTCCAACAGTCTTGAAGGAGATCCCACATACGCTGAGCATTTGTTGGCTGCTTTTTCTTCACTCTGTGTTCCAACTTATGCCAAACCATCTCAATTGGGTTGCTGTCAGGGGATTGTGGAGGCCAGGTCATCTGATGCAGCACTCCATCACTCTCCTTCTTGGTAAAATAGACCTTATACAGCCTTGAGGTGTGTTGGGTCATTGTCCTGTTGAACAACAACTGATTGTCCCACTAAGCCCAAACCAGATGGGATGGTATATCGCTGCAGAATGCTGTAGTAGCCATGCTGGTTAATTGTGCCTTGAATTCTAAATAAATCACAGACAGTGTCATCAGTAAAGCACCCCCACACCATCACACCTCCTCCTCCATGCTTCACGGTGGGAAAAACACATGTGGAGATCATCCGTTCACCAACACTGCGTCTCACAAAGACACGGTGGTTGGAACCAAAAATCGCAAATTTGGACTCCAGACCAAAGAACAGATTTTCTCCGGTCTGATGTCCATTGCTCATGTTTCTTGGCCCAACCAAATCTCTTCTTCTTATTGGTGTCCTTTAGTAGTGGTTTCTTGCATTTATTTGGCCTGCAGTTTCTGAGGCTGGTAACTCTAATGAACTTATCCTCTGCAGCAGAGGGAACTCTGGGTCTTCCTTTCCTGTGGAGGTCCTCATGAGAGCCAGTTTCATCATAACGCTTGATGGTTTTTGCGACTGCACTTGAAGAAACTTTCAAAGTTATTGAAATTTTCCGTATTGACTGACCTTCATGTCTTAAAGTAATGATGGACTGTCGTTTCTCTTTGCTTATTTGAGCTGTTCTTGCCATAATATGGACTTGGTCTTTTACCAAATAGGGCTATCTTCTGTATTCCCCCACTACTGTACCTTGTCACATCACAACTGATTGGCTGAAACGCATTAAGAAGGAAATAAATTCCACAAATGAACTTTTAAGAACGCAGATATGTTAATTGAAATGCATTCCAGGTAACTATGTCATGAAGCTGGTTGAGAGAATGCCAAGCGTGTGCAAAGCTGTCATCAAGGCAAAGAGTGGCTATGTGAAGAATATATAATATATTTTGATTGTTTTACACTTTTTTGGGTTACTACTTGATTCCATACAGTATGTATTATTTCATAGTGTTGATGTCTTCACTATTATTCTACGATGAAGAAAATAGTGAAAATAAAGACAAATTGTTGAATGAGTAGGTGTTCTAAAACTTTTGACCGGTATATTAGGTGCGTTTTAAAAAAAAGTTGTACATTTTTACACAACGTTTTATTTATTTTTAACAGTTAGTCTACATTCTGCATTTCTGATTGGATGTCTGGACATCCTCTCTTTTTAGCAAATTTTTATCTGAGCCTCAATTTTAAATTTATTTAATGAAATCTTTTTTAAATTATTTTTATTTCACAATATCAGTATTCAAATGTGAACTGCCGTTGAATCTGGAGGGAAACATCATGGGGATGAATTCCAATCTGTTTTTAAAAAAAAATAATATTAGTTATAACTTAAATATATATATATATATATATTTTTAAATGTTCTTGAAATGTTCTGAGAAACCTCAAGGACAAGGTAAAATGTATATTGTTGTAAACATCAAAGGAATATTATATTAAACCTAAAACAACATCATTAAAACAGACATGTCATTCTTACAACATTAAGGGAATGCGCTGTGCTACCTAACTTAAACAGTGTAGGAATTCCCTCACAACTGAGCATATTTTGTGTTTTGGAAACCTATCTCTGGTCATGTACCCACACTTTTCCCCACAACCTAATTAAATGTTCTGGGAACCTTTAAAGACCTCAGAAACGTTGTTCTGCCAAAACTCTTGCAACATCAAATGTATGTTTTGTGCACCTTGATACAAACATGATGTGAATGTCAGCAAAACTTGACCGTTTTAGTGTTTTGGGAACATATCTCTTATCCCCACAATGTTCTCGCAAACTAACAAAAATGTTTTAGGAACTTTGGAAGAACTTTGTTCTGGGAACATTCTTGTTGCAACCTAATAGAAACATTGTTTTAATCTGCACAAATGTTTTAAAAAAAATGTGTTTTGAGAACATATCTTTTGTCATACCCACACAACGTTCCCACAACTTAATTCAACATTCTGGGAACCTTTAAAGAACAGACTAAATGTGTTCTGAGAACGTTCTTTGTAACATCAGGTTAATGTTTTTGCGCCCTAAAAGAAACATTGTAGAATCATACCTACAACTGGAACGTTTTTGGGTATTTTGGGAGAATAACTTTTGTGATGTCCCTACGATGTTCCCACCAGACAGTTCCCACATCCTAATGAAACATTCTGGGAACCTTTAAAATAATGATTAAATCACACTTATTAAATGTGTTCTAGGAAAGTTCTTGAAACATCAGGCAAATGTTGTATACAAACACTCTATAATCATCATCACAAACTGGACGGTATTTATTAATATATTCATAATTAATTATATATTAATTAGACCTAACACATGTTCTGGAAACCTTGTGGGCATTTTATTTAGTAATCCAAGAATCTGTAGCTATGTATCCAAATATGCAACATAGTTCAACACATAATTTTAGAATTTTTTCTGGGTTCTAGTTAGTATCTTTTCTGAGGTTGTTTCTGAGGTTGTTGTGAAGCTCAGTGGATATTTCCTCAACAGAAAATGATGAAAGATAATAACTTGGTTCGCCACCTTGATGCGTGTGAGACGATGGGGAACGCCACGGCCATCTGCTCCGACAAGACTGGCACTCTGACCACCAACCGCATGACGGCCGTAGCGTGCTACGTCGGAGACGTCCACTATAAGGAGATACCAGAGCCCGGAGCGCTGACTGCCAAGTCTCTGGACATACTGGTCAATGCCATCTCCCTCAACAGCGCCTACACCACCAAGATACTGGTAAGATACAACACACACACTGCAGTATTACCACCAAGATACTGGTATGATACTATGAAACTAGTACTACTTAATACAGCCTGCTCCTATACCAAGTTACTGGTAAGATCAATGTTTTCCACTAGTGCCGTCTGTCGGTTATACAGTCGATTACAGACTCATTTTCAGCCAACTGCTTTTTTACATTTAAAGATGGTGTATGCAGAAATCGCTCCACCATTTCCTGGTTGCTACAATTCTTAATAGTTTGCCTAATTTCAGGTTACAGTATGTGTCAAAACAAGTGTTGAGAATCATTGTACCATCTAAACTGTTTGGAAATATATTTTCCATAACAAATGATATTGTATTTTCTTCTGTTTGAAGCTGGTGGCAAAAACTAAACATGAGAACGGGAAGCATAGAAGTAGCGCATACAGAACATATCTACAGCATTTTAGACTTGCTTTCAATGAGACTGACAGATCTATAAGACACATTTCTACGTGAATTCAGTTCGGTCACCCCAAAAAGTTACATATTGCCGCTTTAAATTAACTAGACTACTTTTCAATTCCCTTACAGATAAAAGTCTGTCGAGCCTTCTCCCACTAGAATGAACGATATGCGTCTTCTAGCGATCTATTGATAGGACAGGCGCCTGTCAATCACAAGGCCAGCCATGACAGGGAAACACTGCTAGTTTCACAGTCTGCTGTCTGGGGCCAGTAAACATGTCGGGCCAGTGGATCTCGTCAGTCATTTTTCTGCGCATTTTTTTGCATTCCAGTTCAACATCTACCTGCTCTTGTCACAGTCTACCATCAAAAACCACAGTCTACCATCAAAACCCACAGTCTACCATCAAAAACCACAGTCTACCATCAAAAACCACAGTCTACCATCAAAACCCACAGTCTACCATCAAAAACCACAGTCTACCATCGAAAACCACAGTCTACCATCGAAAACCACAGTCTACCATCGAAAACCACTGAAGGCTACATGCGTATTTGAGCAACGACTGGTCGTTCATTCAAGCACCACCACTCCTGCGAGTCTCAAGTTCTCGAGCAGAGTACATGAGTTAATACCTTCAGACACCACATGGGAGCTGTCCAGAGTGAAATTAAGAGCCATCTACTCGCTGAGCATATTTATTTTAGGGAAAGTAATTTACAAACCTTCAATAGTGAACAAACTAGCAATTTGCTGGCTGCTGTTGACAGTCTGCACAATGAAAGCCCCAAAAGGACAGCTAGCATTTGTCTTGGCTAGCTTACTGTAGCCGTGTCTATATGTCTTCTGGAAGGTTTGTCCTAAAGGTGCTTACTGTAGCTGTGTCTATATGTCTTCTGGAAGGTTTGTCCTAAAGGTGCTTACTGTAGCTGTGTCTATATGTCTTCTGGAAGGTTTGTCCTAAAGGTGCTTACTGTAGCCGTGTCTATATGTCTTCTGGAAGGTTTGTCCTAAAGGTGCAGAGTCCTATTTTCAAATATAATCATTGACATGCTTTAGAAACTAACATAATGAATGGAAGTAATGACCTACATTCCTGAATGGGCGTACACAGCTTTTTCAGACATGTCATAATAACCAAATACAGCCTATTAATTATGGTCTGCACATTCAACATTTAGTTCTGGGTTACGAGAATTACCAGTAAATGTTGTTGTTGCTGTTACTGTTACTGTTGTTGTTGTTGCTGTTGTTGTTGCTGTTGTTTATGTTGATGTTGTTGTTGTTGATGTTGCTGTTGTTTATGTTGCTGTTGATGCTGTTGTTGTTGTTGATGAAAGTTGTTGTTGCTGTTGTTGTTGCTGCTGCTGTTGTTTTAGTTGTTGCTGTTGCTTTTGTTGTTGTTTTTGTTGTTGCTGTTGATGCTGTTGTTGTTGTTGATGTTGTTGTTGTTGCTGTTGTTGCTGCTGCTGCTGTTGTTTTTGTTGTTGCTGTTTATGTTGTTGCTGATGTTGTTGTTGTTGTTGTTGTTGTTGTTGCTGTTTATGTTGTTGCTGTTGTTTTTGTTGTTGCTGTTGATGCTGTTGTTGTTGTTGATGTTGTTGTTGTTGCTGTTGTTGCTGCTGCTGCTGTTGTTTTTGTTGTTGCTGTTTATGTTGTTGCTGATGTTGTTGTTGTTGTTGTTGTTGTTGCTGCTGCTGTTGTTTTTGTTGTTGCTGTTGATGCTGTTGTTGTTGTTGTTGCTGATGTTGGTGTTGTTTATCTAGAGAAACACAAGTTGAGCTCTAGCCACTAGTCTGTGGAGGAATGAACTCAGATGAGGAAGTAGTAAAATGCAAGTTGATTTAATTAGTGAACCAGATTTATAATGTTAATCTCCTTAATTAAAGATCTGGCATCGTCCATCAAACCAGCCTGTCGCCCAACAGTAGTCTGGTCTGGAGAGCCGGTTCTCAGCCTGAGAGATATACTACAAAGCAGGATCAATGAGTTAGCCAGAAATAACTATTGATTCTCTGATTTGTTAAAAAAAAAACTAAACTTGGATATACGTTTTTGGTTCTTGATTCAATTAGACCATGTCAATTTTCAGCTTATCTTCCTAAACAATATATATATATATATATTTAATGAATATTTGGGCAAGTTAGCTGGCTAACTCATTGATCCTACTTTGTACTGTAGTATATCCCACTGGTAACCTGGTAGAGTTAATAGAATCTGTTCACAGAGAGAACGAACCCACATTAACTCAGAATACTATAGATAATAATAGACAGGATAGAGGATGTACGTGTCTGAATCTATAGACTAAAAAAACTGTCTATTTCATAGTTCATAGTTTAAAATCTGTTTTCTATTTTTCTGCCTGCTGCCTTTTCTTCATAAACAGTATTCTACATCCCAAATGGCGACCTGTTCTCTATGGGCCTGGTCTAAAGTAGTGTACACCTCATTCTTACACAACAGTATACAGGAAATGTAAAAGTAGGACAACTTCCTGCGTTGAGAAAAGGAAGAAGTATATTTCCTCAGTTAGTGGGAGGGATTTGGGACGAGGAAATTAATTATAAACTTACTCTACATATCAATCACCCAAACCGCACAAAAACCTTCAGACATAATTTTTCAAGGTGGTTTAGAAGACAGAGAGATAGATGCAGAGAGAGAGAGAGCGAGAGAGGGAGACAGACAGACAGACAGACAGACAGAAAAAAAGAAAGAGAGAGTCAGAGAGTCTCTATCATGTGATGACTCAGTCCACACCAGCGATTACATAATATCCTGTTATCAAGACAGTCCTACTGGTGCTATGCAGGCTGGGGAAAGCAGAGGCTTCTGGGGGATGGAGTTCTAACAGAACAGACCAACAGAAGCCTCTGAGGTATGGAGTCATCTTGGTTTCTGGGCAGCTGTGGGAAGCAAGGGTTTCTGGGGGATGCAGTTGGATTAAGGAACAGAATAAGAGTCCTCCTGGTACTGAGAGAAGCATAAGATACTGGGGGATGGATTTCCAACAGAACAGAAACATAGAGACCTCTGGGGGATGTAGTTATGTTAGTTGCTGGGCAGACTGTGGGAACCAGAGGCTTGTAGGAGAAGGAGTCATTTGGTGTGCGTACAGAACAATAGTCAGACCCCTGCTGACTGACGCCAGTTTAAGAGGAATCGGAAATATTACAGGCTTTTCGCTGTGTCGTTATCAAAGCCTTCTTTGGCGGTCCAGAGAGACCAGAGCCATTATGTAAACTGAGATCCTCCTCTCTCAGCTCATTGAGCCAGTCAGAACAGGATGGGACCTCAAAGGGACTGCAGAGTGGGGTTCTGAGACTGAGTTAAGCTGAGGATGTCCTAAATGCATACCCCCGTGCCTACTTTGTAGAGGTTGAGTTTGTCCTCAAAATGTACATTGTTCTAGCTGTGAGGTTCTGACGCCTCTGGGATGCAGCTAGCTGCAGTGAGGTGTAGGGGGTCAGAGGTAATGATTATCTTCTGAAATAGAACCTGAGGTTTACTGTTAGGGGGTCAGAGGGGATGATTATCTTCTGAAATAGAACCTGAGGTTTACTGTTAGGGGGTCAGAGGTGATGATTGATATCCTGACTCTTATTGTGTTAATTTGTATTCTGAACTCTGAGCCTGGCCTCAGGTTGTCTCCTGTTTCCTATCTGCTCTGTAACCGGCTCTGACCTCAGGGGTCAATGGCTAGACAGGACGGAGTGGCTGGAGCAGCCAACTCAAACGCTGTAATAATCTAGTCTCCTAGGCCAGGCTGAATCATTGATGACTATGTGGATAGACAGGACTGTGTCAGCGGTGTGACGACAGAACATTCATACCAGACAGGACTGTGTCAGCGGTGTGACGACAACACATTCATACCAGACAGGACTGTGTCAAAGGTAGAGCATTGGGGAATCAGACTGAGAGAGGGCAGACTAACAGATTCTCTGAAGATGGATACATCATTGATATCATGACCATTACCACGTGGTCAAGATCCCAGGCTAATTGTGTTCTTGTCTGGCCATTACCACGTTGTCTAGATCCCAGGCTAATTGTGTTCTTGTCTGGCCATTACAACGTGGTCTAGATCCCAGGCTAATTGTGTTGTTGCCTGGCCATTACAACGTGGTCTAGATCCCAGGCTAATTGTGTTGTTGCCTGGCCATTACCACGTGGTCTAGATCCCAGGCTAATTGTGTTGTTGTCTGGCCATTACAATGTTGTCTAGATCCCAGGCTAATTGTGTTGTTGTCTGGCCATTACCACGTGTTCTAGATCCCAGGCTAATTGTGTTGTTGTCTGGCCATTACCACGTGGTCTAGATCCCAGCCTAATTGTGTTGTTGTCTGGCCATTACCACGTGGTCTAAATCCCAGCCTAATTGTGTTGTTGTCTGGCCATTACCACTTGGTCTAAATCCCAGCCTAATTGTGTTGTTGTCTGGCCATTACCACGTGGTCTAAATCCCAGCCTAATTGTGTTGTTGTCTGGCCATTACCACTTGGTCTAAATCCCAGCCTAATTGTGTTGTTGTCTGGCCATTACCACGTGGTCTAAATCCCAGCCTAATTGTGTTGTTGTCTGGCCATTACCACGTGGTCTAAATCCCAGCCTAATTGTGTTGTTGTCTGGCCATTACCACGTGGTCTTAATCCCAGCCTAATTGTGTTGTTGTCTGGCCATTACCACGTGGTCTAAATCCCAGCCTAATTGTGTTGTTGTCTGGCCATTACCACGTGGTCTAAATCCCAGGCTAATTGTGTTGTTGCCTGGCCATTACAACGTGGTCTAGATCCCAGGCTAATTGTGTTGTTGCCTGGCCATTACAACGTGGTCTAAATCCCAGCCTAATTGTGTTGTTGTCTGGCCATTACCACGTGGTCTAAATCCCAGCCTAATTGTGTTGTTGTCTGGCCATTACCACATGGTCTTGATCCCAGGCTAATTGTGTTCTTGTCTGGCCATTACCACTTGGTCTAAATCCCAGCCTAATTGTGTTGTTGTCTGGCCATTACCACGTGGTCTAAATCCCAGCCTAATTGTGTTGTCTGGCCATTACCACGTGGTCTAAATCCCAGCCTAATTGTGTTGTTGTCTGGCCATTACCACGTGGTCTAAATCCCAGCCTAATTGTGTTGTTGTCTGGCCATTACCACTTGGTCTAAATCCCAGCCTAATTGTGTTGTCTGGCCATTACCACGTGGTCTAAATCCCAGCCTAATTGTTTTGTTGTCTGGCCATTACCACTTGGTCTAAATCCCAGCCTAATTGTGTTGTTGTCTGGCCATTACCACGTGGTCTAAATCCCAGCCTAATTGTATTGTTGTCTGGCCATTACCACTTGGTCTAAATCCCAGCCTAATTGTGTTGTTGTCTGGCCATTACCACGTGGTCTAAATCCCAGCCTAATTGTGTTCTTGTCTGCCCATTACCACGTGGTCTAGATCCCAGGCTAATTGTGTTGTTGTCTGGCCATTACCACTTGGTCTAAATCCCAGCCTAATTGTGTTGTTGTCTGGCCATTACCACTTGGTCTATAGTAATTCTTTTTTAATATGAGTGGTAAAATTCTATAGTAATTTGAATGGTAACAGTCTATAGTAATAAGAATGGTAAAATTCCTTTTAAGCAGAGTTGCAAAGAAAAAGCCATATCTCAGACTGGCCAATAAAAAGAAAAGATAAAGATGGGGAGGAACTCTGCCTAGATGGACAGCATCCCGGAGTCACCTCTTCACTGTTGACATTGAGACTGGACAGAGGAACTCTGCCTAGCTGGCCAGCATCCCGGAGTCACCTCTTCACTGTTGACATTGAGACTGGTACTATCTAAATTAAGCTGCCAGTTGAGGACTTGTGAGGCATCTGTTTCTCAAACTAGACACTCTAATGTACTTGTCCTCTTGCTCAGTTGTGCACCGGGGCCTCCCACTCCTCTTTCTATTCTGGTTAGAGCCAGGTTGCTGTGTTCTGTAAAGGGAGTATTGAACATTGTTGTACGAGATCTTCAGTTGCTTGGTAATTATTCGCATGGAATAGCCTTCATTTCTTAGAACAAGAAGAGACTGACTAGTTTTAGAAGAAAGTTCTTTGTTTCTGGCCATTTTGAGCCTGTATTCAAACCCAAAAATGCTGATGCTCCAGATACTCAACTAGTCTAAAGAAGGCCGGTTTTATTGCTTCTTTAATCAGAACTACAGTTTTCAGCTGTGCTAACATAATTGCAAAAGGGTTTTCTAATGATCAGTTAGCCTTTAAAAATGATAAACTTGGATTAGCTAACACAATGTTGTCGTGGTAATTTCCTGTATTACTAAATGAGGAGAGTTTACAAACCACACACAAGTCAGAGTTATATTTTAAACTTCACCTTTAATTATATGAGCTTCACCATAGCCCTGTGACTCTCAGATCAATTCAGTGTCGATAAATGAATTCTGAGAGTGCCTATAAGAGAATATAAAATATATTATAAAATATATTTTATAGCCAAGATACACCCCTCTCAACTTACATGACGAAACACAGATCTCAGAAACTTCACAAAGGGCTTTTTACTTGAGAGAGGAGTATACCATAGCCAGATAGCATTAGCTATAAATTATCATTCAATTTGCTCTCTAAGACAAGGTTCTACTTCTCGTTCTTGGTACTTCATAGTACCAAAACATTACCTCATCCAATGGCATATATCAATTAACACCCCCTCTTCTCCCCCCTCCTGGACAAGCTCACGGAGGGGAGTGAGCCTCTAGGTCATATACTAGGTCAAGATTCATGCAACATCAGAGGGGACATACAATGGTTCCAGACACTGCCGTACTCCCCCCCCCCCCCCCCCCCCCAATGGGAAAAGGAGGGAGTGACTAGCACACAGACATGGTGGAGCCCTTCACATGGTTTAACAGATGCATTCACATATGAAGACAATGTTAAAAACCTGTTCACATATGAAGACAATGTTCCAACCTGATATTCTGCATATCACCAGACATGTAAAAGACAAGCCTGACCTCTCCCCTCTCTGGGCCCCAAGTGACTTTTCCCTAGAGAAGAAAGGAAAAATGCAACTGCAGACAGTAAAAGTCCAAAAGAAGACATCCTAATGACAACTATCTCACATAAGCATATTATGAAAGTAAATAAAACATATTGTTTATCTATGTTACCTAACTAATTCTGATTCTGTTACGACAACGTGCCATTTTGAACACAGGAGTGATGGTTGCTGATAATGGGCCTCTGTACACCTATGTAGATATTCCATGAAGAAATCAGCCGTTTCCAGCTACAATAGTCATTTACAACATGAACAATGTCCACACTGTATTTCTGATCAATTTGATGTTATTTTAATGGACAAAAAATGTGCTTTTCTTTCAAAAACAAGGACATTTCTAAATGACTCCAAACTATTGAACGGCAGTGTATGTGGACGAGCGATGTCAGAGCGGAACGGACTGAGATACAATAGAATAGTATAGAATACAGTATATACATATGAGATGAGTAATACATAGACTAAGATACAGTAGAATAGTATAGAATACAGTATATACATATGAGATGAGTAATACATAGACTAAGATACAGTAGAATAGTATAGAATACAGTATATACACATGAGGTGAGTAATACATAGACTAAGATACAGTAGAATAGTATAGAATACAGTATATACATATGAGATGAGTAATACATAGACTAAGATACAGTAGAATAGTAGAGAATACAGTATGTACATATGAGATGAGTAATGCATAGACTAAGATACAGTAGAATAGTATAGAATACAGTATATACACATGAGATGAGTAATGCATAGACTAAGATACAGTAGAATAGTATAGAATACAGTATATACACATGAGATGAGTAATGCATAGACTAAGATACAGTAGAATAGTATAGAATACAGTATATACATATGAGATGAGTAATACATAGACTAAGATACAGTAGATGAGGATAGAATACAGTATATACATATGAGATGAGTAATGCCAGATATGTAAACATTATTAAAGTGACTTGTGTTCCATTCCTTAAAGTGGCCAGTATTTTCTAGTCTATGCCTATAGGCAGCAGCCTCTAATGTGCTAGTGATGGCTGTTTAACAGTCTGATGGTCTTGAGATAGAAGCTGTTTTTCAGTCTCTCGGTCCCAGCTTTGATGCACCTGTACTGACCTCGCCTTCTGGATGATAGAGGTGTGAACAGGCAGTGGCTCAGGTGGTTGATGTCCTTGATGATCTTTATGGCCTTCCTGTGACATCGAGTGCTGTAGGTGTCTTAGAGGGTGGGTAGTGTGCAAATCTGTCATCAAGGCAAAGGGTGGCTACTTTGAAGAATCTCAAATATAAAATATATTTTGATTTGTTTAACACTTGTTTTGGTTACTACATGATTCCATATGTGTTATTTCATAGTTTTGATGTCTTCACTATTATTCTACAATGTAGAAAATAGTAAAAATAAAGAAAAACCCTTGAATGAGTAGGTGTTCTAAAACTTTTGACTGGTACTATATATACAATTAAGTTGTCAACCAGCACCAATGGTCTGATATGAACTGTAACTCTTCTCCCCACGACAAGTAGAAAGACACATCTAAAAATGAGGTGATCCCAAGCTTTATTGAAATGTTCATTTTTCTCTTTATATAATACTGTCTCCTTAGGCTGGCTGCATGCCTGTGCTTCTAACTGTCAACAGGATCCTACATGACTGTTTGAACATTTTCAAATAACCATGTACAGGAACAGACTTGGATGTCCATATTAGGAGGCACACAGTCATTGTGGCCTACCCACGCACAGACACTTTACCAAATTCCAACAATCATTCTAGAACACTCATTCTAGAACACTCATTCTAGAACACTCATTCTAGAACCTTCATTCTAGAACCTTCATCTTAGAACCTTTATTTAACTAGGCAAGTCAGTTAAGAACAAATTCTTATTTACAATGACGGCCTAACCCCCCCCCCCGGCCAAAACCCGGACAACGCTGGGCCAATTGTGCGCCGCCCTACGGGACTCCCAATCACGGCCGGACGTGATACAGCCCTGGATTCGAACCGGGGACTGTGGTAACGCCTCTTGTAATTGAGATGCAGTGCCTTAGACCCGCTGCGCCTCTCGTAGCTCCACACCGCCACAGATATAAATACCCCATACAGTATATACACAGTCCACAAGATTTAAAACATGACATGGGATTGCACAGTAAAGTCTGGGACTTATTTCCATCGTGGTCCTTATTGTTTTGCATAGATACAATAACATATACAGTAACATACTGTAGATACAGATACATTACAGAGATACAGACATAAAACAACAATTATACTGTTCACGCATTAGCAAGCTTTTGAAATTATTTTTAGACGGCCAAGGCAGCTAATATGAATAATTATTATTTTGAGACAGACAGAGGATCATGGAGGCTGATAGATTCAACAGTATGCGGGGGACTGTGTCATCGGTGACAGCACCTTCTCAGTGATAGACAGTGCTGCTGACGGCTGGGGACGATAGAACCAACCACATTACGATCACAGTGTTTTGATGCATCCTCTCTGAGTCCTCCACACACACACACACACACACACGCACACACACACACACACGCACGCACGCACACGCACGCACACACACACACACGCACACACAGTGAGGCTCTGCAGAAGTAGAGCTAAATCCGAAGAGGCACTGTGACAGTATTGGAGAGGACAGTATGTGTTGCTGTCTCTTGTCCTTGTCGTGGCTAGCTAACACACACGTGTAAAACAGCACGCTGTTGTTAAACCCAGATGCCAACATCACACGCTGAGTGGCTGAAGTGGCCCTGTGTTTCGACCAACACGATACAAACTGACATTATCTACTGTTTGAGTATTTGCCCTTCACATTGAAAACTCTAACCTCTGTCCTGCAAAATGAAGGTTAAGCCTAACGGTACCTTTTTCACTCCACTACAAATCTCCACTTCAAATCTCCACTACAAATCTCCACTACAAATCTCCACTTCAAATCTCCACTACAAATCTCCACTACAAATCTCCACTACAAATCTCCACTACAAATCTCCACTACAAATCTCCACTTCAAATCTCCACTACAAATCTCCACTACAAATATCCACTTCAAATCTCCACTACAAATCTCCACTACAAATCTCCACTTCAAATCTCCACTACAAATCTCCACTACAAATATCCACTTCAAATCTCCACTACAAATCTCCACTACAAATCTCCACTTCAAATCTCCACTACAAATCTCCACTTCAAATCTCCACTACAAATCTCCACTACAAATCTCCACTTCAAATCTCCACTACAAATCTCCACTACAAATCTCCACTACAAATCTCCACTACAAATCTCCACTTCAAATCTCCACTACAAATCTCCACTACAAATCTCCACTTCAAATCTCCACTTCAAATCTCCACTTCAAATCTCCACTTCAAATCTCCACTACAAATCTCCACTACAAATCTCCACTACAAATCTCCACTTCAAATCTCCACTTCAAATCTCCACTACAAATCTCCACTCTAAATCTCAAAATTTAAAGCATAGAACCACAATACATGGTAGGATGCTGCAGTGTTGGGGTCAAGAGCCACTAGCCACCAAACCAATACACTTGTAAGATGCTGCAGTAGTCAGATCTTTGAACAGTGACTCAATTATATTTGAAGAGTTTTCTTTACAAAACAATAAATATCAATTGTATTTAATTGTTTAAGGAAATTATGAAAGAGAGAAATGTTGTTCTTCTAATTATGAAATTAAACCATTATCACTTGATGGTTTAATTTCAGCAGAGACAAATAATCAGATGATGTGGTTAATGTAAATGTGAAACACTCCTTACTACTGTAACGACTGACATTATAGCGTCTTAGTAATATATTTATATTACATACAGACTACTGGCCACAACTCATTTAAAGGTCCCACACAGTCATTTTATTTTCCAAGTAAAAATATCCCTTGAATGACCAAAACATAACACATTATATTATTTTACTCTCATCACCCTGAACACACCATCCCCACTGTCAAACATGGTGGTGGCAGCATCATGGTTTGGGCCTGCTTTTCTTCAGCAGGGACAGGGAAGATGGTTAAAATTGATGGGAAGATGGATGGAGCCAAATACAGGACCATTCTGGAAGAAAACCTGATGGAGTCTGCAAAAGACCTGAGACTGGGACGGAGATTTGTCTTCCAACAAGACAATGATCCAAAACATAAAGCAAAATCTACAATGGAATGGTTCAAAAATAAACATATCCAGGTGTTAGAATGGCCAAGTCAAAGTCCAGACCTGAATCCAATCGAGAATCTGTGGAAAGAACTGAAAACTGCTGTTCACAAATGCTCTCCATCCAACCTCACTGAGCTCGAGCTGTTTTGCGAGGAGGAATGGGAAAAAATTTCAGTCTCTCGATGTGTAAAACTGATAGAGACATACCCCAAGCGACTTACAGCTGTAATCGCAGCAAAAGGTGGCGCTACAAAGTATTAACTTAAGGGGGCTGAATAATTTTGCACGCCCAATTTTTCAGTTTTTGATTTGTTAAAAAAGTTTGAAATATCCAATAAATGTTGTTCCACTTCATGATTGTGTCCCACTTGTTGTTGATTCTTCACAAAAAAATACAGTTTTATATCTTTGTGTTTGAAGCCTGAAATGTGGCAAAAGGTCGCAAAGTTCAAGGGGGCCGAATACTTTCGCAAGGCACTGTATACTTCTATCTAAAAAGGATAACTTTTTTAATGTTTCATTATTTACAAAAAAATCTGAAATTGACTTGAGTAGGATGGTCCTACACTTCTTCCTGTGAGGAGCCTCACAATGTCGTCAATCTCAAAACACACACTTTGACTTCTCACCCCATGGTTCTGTATCTGTCCCTCTCTCCATCTCCCCAGCCTGCCACCAAGGAGGGTGGTCTGCCCATGCAGGTGGGTAACAAGACAGAGTGTGGCCTGCTTGGCCTGGTGCTGGACCTGAAGAGAGACTACCAACCCATCCGCAACCAGATCCCAGAGGAGAAACTCTACAAGGTCTACACACCATTATTGTTTAGGTTATTTATGGTGATGGTGGTGGTGGTTGTTGTAGTGGTGGTGATGGTGGTGGTGGTGGTTGTAGTGGTGGTTGTAGTGGTGGTGATAGTGGTGGTGATGGTGGTGGTGGTGGTTGTAGTGGTGGTGATGGTGGTGGTGGTGGTTGTAGTGGTGGTGATGGTGGTGTTGGTGGTTGTAGTGGTGGTGATAGTGGTGGTGATGGTGGTGGTGGTGGTTGTAGTGGTGGTGATGGTGGTGGTGGTGGTTGTAGTGGTGATGATGGTGGTGGTGGTGGTTGTAGTGGTGGTGATGGTGGTGTTGGTGGTTGTAGTGGTGGTGATAGTGGTGGTGATGGTGGTGGTGGTGGTTGTAGTGGTGGTGATGGTGGTGGTGGTGGTTGTAGTGGTGGTGATGTTGGTGGTTGTAGTGGTGGTGATAGTAGTGGTGATGGTGGTGGTGGTGGTGGTTGTAGTGGTGGTGATGGTGGTGGTGGTGGTTGTAATGGTGGTGGTGGTGATGGTGGTGTTGGTGGTTGTAGTGGTGGTGATAGTGGTGGTGATGGTGGTGGTGGTGGTTGTAGTGGTGGTGATGGTGGTGGTGGTGGTTGTAGTGGTGGTGATGGTGGTGGTGGTGGTTGTAGTGGTGGTGATGGTGGTGTTGGTGGTTGTAGTGGTGGTGATAGTGGTGGTGATGGTGGTGGTGGTGGTTGTAATGGTGGTGATGGTGGTGGTGGTGGTTGTAGTGGTGGTGATAGTGGTGGTGATGGTGGTGGTGGTGGTTGTAGTGGTGGTGATGGTGGTGGTGGTGGTTGTAGTGGTGGTGATAGTGGTGGTGATGGTGGTGGTGTTGGTTGTAGTGGTGGTGATGGTGGTGGTTGTAGTGGTGGTGATGTGGTGGTGATGGTGGTGGTGGTGGTTGTAATGGTGGTGATGGTGATGGTTGTAGTGGTGGTGGTGGTGGTGGTTGTAGTGGTGGTGATGGTGGTGGTTGTAGTGGTGGTGATAGTGGTGGTGATGGTGGTGGTGGTGGTTGTAGTGGTGGTGATGGTGGTGGTGGTGGTTGTAGTGGTGGTGATAGTGGTGGTGATGGTGGTGGTGGTGGTTGTAGTGGTGGTGATGGTGGTGGTGGTGGTTGTAGTGGTGGTGATAGTGGTGGTGATGGTGGTGGTGGTGGTTGTAATGGTGGTGATGGTGATGAGTATGTTTTTTATATATATAAAGTTGTCTCTAATTCTAATTCTGTCTCTAATTCTGTCTCGAACTCTAATTCTGTCTCTAACACTAATTCTGTCTCTAATTCTGTCTTTAACTCTAATTATGTCTCTAAATCTGTCTCTAACTCTAAATCTGTCTCTAATTCTAATTCTGTCTCTAACTCTAATTCTGTCTCTAATTCTGTCTCTGACTCTAATTTTGTCTCTAATTCTTATTCTGAATTCTAATTCCGTCTCTAATTCTTATTCTGATTGTACCAGGTATACACCTTCAACTCGGCCAGGAAGTCCATGTCCACTGTCATCAAACTATCAGACGGCAGCTTCAGGATGTACAGCAAGGGAGCCTCTGAGATCGTCCTGAAGAAGTGAGTGGTTAACAGCTGGATGTGATACCATAGATGTCTTCAGTTTCCAGCGCTGTATCCAGAAAGGAAAGCAGCCTCTACCTTCTAGGCTTTACCCTCTAGGCTCTACCCTCTAGGCTCTAGCCCTCTACTCTAGACTCTACCCTCTAGGCTCTACCCTCTAGCCACTAGGCTCTACCCCCTAGCCTCTACCCCCTAGCCTGTAGCCTCTACCCTGTAGCCTCTACCCTCTAGGCTCTAGCCTCTACCCTCTAGGCTCTACCCCCTAGCCTCTACCCCCTAGGCTCTAGTCTCTACCCTCTAGACTACCCTCTAGCCTCTGCCCTCTACCCCTAGGCTTTAGCCTCTACCCTCTAGACTCTACCCCTTACCCTCTAGCCTCTACCCTCTAGGCTCTACCCCCTAGCATCTACCCCCTAGCCTCTACCCCCTAGGCTCTACCCCCTAGGCTCTACCCTCTACCCTCTAGGCTCTACCCCCTAGGTTCTACCCCCTAGCCTCTACCCCCTAGGCTCTAGCCTCTACCCCCTAGGCTCTACCCTCTAGGCTCTAACCTCTAGGCTCTACTCGCTATGCACTAGTTGAGATCTGACATGGGATCAATCCTCTCAGATCTCCTTAGCAGAGGCCCTAAGGAGCTAGGTGGTTGATTCGGGAAATTGATTGCAGCTACAAACACTGAATTTATGATGTTCGTCACTGATCTACCCAAGGCTTTACCTGTGCTTGTTTTCGAATTGTGGCTCCCCTGACCTCTGACCTTTCTAACCCCAACCCCCCTTCCCCCCAGGTGCACTAAGATCCTGAACCAGGAAGGCGAGCCGCGGGTGTTTCGTCCCCGGGATAAGGACGAGATGGTGAAGAAGGTGATCGAGCCGATGGCGTGTGACGGGCTGCGGACCATCTGCGTGGCGTACCGTGACTTCCCTGCCGACCCAGAACCCCTCTGGGACAACGAGAACGACATCCTCAATGAGCTGACGGCCGTCTGTGTGGTCGGGATAGAGGACCCTGTCAGACCAGAGGTAGGCTGTGTGTGGTCGGGATAGAGGACCCTGTCAGACCAGAGGTAGGCTGTGTGTGGTCGGGATAGAGGACCCTGTCAGACCAGAGGTAGGCTGTGTGTGGTTGGGATAGAGGACCCTGTCAGACCAGAGGTAGGCTGTGTGTAGTCGGGATAGAGGACCCTGTCAGACCAGAGGAAGGCTGTGTGTGGTCGGGATAGAGGACCCTGTCAGAACCGAGGTAGGCTGTGTGTGGTTGGGATAGAGGACCCTGTCAGACCAGAGGTAGGCTGTGTGTGGTCGGGATAGAGGACCCTGTCAGACCAGAGGTAGGCTGTGTGTGGTTGGGATAGAGGACCCTGTCAGACCAGAGGTAGGCTGTGTGTAGTCGGGATAGAGGACCCTGTCAGACCAGAGGAAGGCTGTGTGTGGTCGGGATAGAGGACCCTGTCAGAACCGAGGTAGGCTGTGCGTGGTTGGGATAGAGGACCCTGTCAGACCAGAGGTAGGCTGTGTGTGGTCGGGATAGAGGACCCTGTCAGACCAGAGGTAGGCTGTGTGTGGTCGGGATAGAGGACCCTGTCAGACCAGAGGTAGGCTGTGTGTGGTCGGGATAGAGGACCCTGTCAGAACCGAGGTAGGCTGTGTGTGGTCGGGATAGAGGACCCTGTCAGACCAGAGGTAGGCTGTGTGTGGTCGGGATAGAGGACCCTGTCAGACCAGAGGTAGGCTGTGTGTGGTCGGGATAGAGGACCCTGTCAGACCAGAGGTAGGCTGTGTGTGGTCGGGATAGAGGACCCTGTCAGACCAGAGGTATGCTGTGTGTGGTCGGGATAGAGGACCCTGTCAGACCAGAGGTAGGCTGTGTGTGGTTGGGATAGAGGACCCTGTCAGACCAGAGGTAGGCTGTGTGTGGTCGGGATAGAGGACCCTGTCAGACCAGAGGTAGGCTGTGTGTGGTCGGGATAGAGGACCCTGCCAGACCAGAGGTAGGCTGTGTGTGGTCGGGATAGAGGACCCTGTCAGACCAGAGGTAGGCTGTGTGTGGTCGGGATAGAGGACCCTGTCAGACCAGAGGTAGGCTGTGTGTGGTCGGGATAGAGGACCCTGTCAGACCAGAGGTAGGCTGTGTGTGGTCGGGATAGAGGACCCTGTCAGACCAGAGGTAGGCTGTGTGTGGTCGGGATAGAGGACCCTGTCAGACCAGAGGTAGGCTGTGTGTAGTCGGGATAGAGGACCCTGTCAGACCAGAGGAAGGCTGTGTGTGGTCGGGATAGAGGACCCTGTCAGAACCGAGGTAGGCTGTGTGTGGTCGGGATAGAGGACCCTGTCAGACCAGAGGTAGGCTGTGTGTGGTCGGGATAGAGGACCCTGCCAGACCAGAGGTAGGCTGTGTGTGGTTGGGATAGAGGACCCTGTCAGACCAGAGGTAGGCTGTGTGTGGTCGGGATAGAGGACCCTGTCAGACCAGAGGTATGCTGTGTGTGGTCGGGATAGAGGACCCTGTCAGACCAGACGTAGGCTGTGTGTGGTTGGGATAGAGGACCCTGTCAGACCAGAGGTAGGCTGTGTGTGGTCGGGATAGAGGACCCTGTCAGACCAGAGGTAGGCTGTGTGTGGTCGGGATAGAGGACCCTGCCAGACCAGAGGTAGGCTGTGTGTGGTCGGGATAGAGGACCCTGTCAGACCAGAGGTAGGCTGTGTGTGGTCGGGATAGAGGACCCTGTCAGACCAGAGGTAGGCTGTGTGTGGTCGGGATAGAGGACCCTGTCAGACCAGAGGTAGGCTGTGTGTGGTCGGGATAGAGGACCCTGTCAGAACCGAGGTAGGCTGTGTGTGGTCGGGATAGAGGACCCTCCATTATACTACTACTACTCCTCCATTATACTACTCCTCCATTATACTACTACTCCATTATACTACTACTCCTCCATTATACTACTACTCTATTATACTACTACTCCATTATACTCCTCCATTATACTACTACTCCTCCATTACACTACTCCTCCATTATACTACTACTCCTCCATTATACTACTACTCCATTATACTACTACTCCATTATACTACTACTCCATTATACTACTACTCCTCCATTATACTACTACTCTATTATACTACTACTCCATTATACTCCTCCATTATACTACTACTCCTCCATTATACTACTACTCTATTATACTACTACTCCATTATACTCCTCCATTATACTAATACTCTATTATACTACTACTCCATTATACTCCTCCATTATACTACTACTCCTCCATTATACTACTACTCCATTATACTACTACTCCATTATACTACTACTCCATTATACTACTACTCCTCCATTATACTACTACTCTATTATACTACTCCTCCATTATACTACTACTCCTCCATTATACTACTACTCTATTATACTACTACTCCTCCATTATACTACTACTCCTCCATTATACTACTCCTCCATTATACTACTACTCTATTATACTACTCCTCCATTATACTACTACTCCTCCATTATACTACTACTCTATTATACTACTCCTCCATTATACTACTACTCCTCCATTATACTACTACTCCATTATACTACTCCTCCATTATACTACTACTCTATTATACTACTACTCCATTATACTACTACTCTATTATACTACTACTCCTCCATTATACTACTACTCCTCCATTATACTACTCCTCCATTATACTACTACTCTATTATACTACTCCTCCATTATACTACTACTCCTCCATTATACTACTACTCTATTATACTACTCCTCCATTATACTACTACTCCTCCATTATACTACTACTCTATTATACTACTACTCCTCCATTATACTACTACTCCTCTATTATACTACTACTCCTCCATTATACTACTACTCTATTATACTACTACTCTATTATACTACTACTCCTCCTCCATTATACTACTCCTCCATTATACTACTACTCCATTATACTACTACTCCTCCATTATACTACTACTCTATTATACTACTCCTCCATTATACTACTACTCCTCCTCCATTATACTACTACTCTATTATACTACTACTCTATTATACTACTACTCCATTATACTACTCCTCCATTATACTACTACTCTATTATACTACTCCTCCATTATACTACTACTCCTCCTCCATTATACTACTACTACTCCTCCATTATACTACTACTCCTCCTCTATTATACTACTACTCCATTATACTACTACTCCATTATACTACTACTCCTCCTCCATTATACTACTACTCCTCCATTATACTACTACTCTATTATACTACTACTCTATTATACTACTACTACTCCTCCATTATACTACTACTCTATTATACTACTACTCTATTATACTACTACTCCTCCTCCATTATACTACTACTCTATTATACTACTACTCCTCCTCCATTATACTACTACTCTATTATACTACTACTCCTCCTCCATTATACTACTACTCTATTATACTACTACTCTATTATACTACTACTCTATTATACTACTCCTCCATTATACTACTACTCTATTATACTACTACTCCTCCTCCATTATACTACTACTCCTCCATTATACTACTACTCTATTATACTACTACTCTATTATACTACTACTCCTCCTCCATTATACTACTACTCCTCCATTATACTACTACTCTATTATACTACTCCTCCATTATACTACTACTCCTCCTCCATTATACTACTACTCCATTATACTACTACTCCATTATACTACTACTCCATTATACTACTACTCCATTATACTACTACTCTATTATACTACTCCTCCATTATACTACTACTCCTCCTCCATTATACTACTCCTCCATTATACTACTACTCTATTATACTACTACTCTATTATACTACTACTCCATTATACTACTCCTCCATTATACTACTACTCCATTATACTACTACTCCTCCTCCATTATACTACTACTCCTCCTCCATTATACTACTCCTCCATTATACTACTACTCCTCCTCCATTATACTACTCCTCCATTATACTACTACTCTATTATACTACTACTCCTCCTCCATTATACTACTACTCTATTATACTACTACTCCTCCTCCATTATACTACTCCTCCATTATACTACTACTCCTCCATTATACTACTACTCCTCCATTATACTACTACTCCCCCATTATACTACTACTCCTCCATTATACTACTACTCCTCCATTATACTACTACTCTATTATACTACTACTCCTCCTCCATTATACTACTACTCCTCCATTATACTACTACTCCTCCATTATACTACTACTCCTCCATTATACTACTACTCCCCCATTATACTACTACTCCTCCATTATACTACTACTCCTCCATTATACTACTACTCTATTATACTACTCCTCCATTATACTACTCCTCCATTATACTACTACTCCATTATACTACTACTCCTCCTCCATTATACTACTACTCCTCCATTATACTACTACTCCTCCATTATACTACTACTCCTCCATTATACTACTACTCCTCCATTATACTACTACTCCTCCATTATACTACTACTCCTCCATTATACTACTACTCCTCCATTCTACTACTCCTCCATTATACTACTACTCCATTATACTACTACTCCTCCATTATACTACTACTCCTCCATTATACTACTCCTCCATTATACTACTACTCCTCCATTATACTACTACTCCTCCATTATACTACTACTCCTCCATTATACTACTACTCCTCCATTCTACTACTCCTCCATTATACTACTACTCCTCTATTATACTACTACTCCTCCATTATACTACTACTCCTCCATTCTACTACTCCTCCATTATACTACTACTCCTCTATTATACTACTCCTCCATTATACTACTCCTCCATTATACTACTACTCCCCCATTATACTACTCCTCCATTATACTACTACTCCCCCATTATACTACTACTCCCCCATTATACTACTACTCCTCCTCCATTATACTACTACTCCTCCTCCATTATACTACTACTCCTCCATTATACTACTACTCCCCCATTATACTACTACTCCTCCTCCATTATACTACTACTCCTCCTCCATTATACTACTACTCCTCCATTATACTACTACTCCTCCATTATACTACTACTCCTCCTCCATTATACTACTACTCCATTATACTACTCCTCCTCCATTATACTACTACTCCTCCATTATACTACTACTCCTCCATTATACTACTACTCCTCCTCCATTATACTACTACTCCTCCATTATACTACTACTCCTCCATTATACTACTACTCCTCCTCCATTATACTACTACTCCCCCATTATACTACTACTCCTCCTCCATTATACTACTACTCCTCCTCCATTATACTACTACTCCTCCATTATACTACTACTCCTCCATTACACTACTCCTCCATTATACTACTACTCTATTATACTACTACTCCATTATACTACTACTCCTCTATAATACTACTCCTCCATTATACTACTACTCTATTATACTACTCCTCCATTATACTACTACTCCTCTATTATACTACTACACCATTATACTACTACTCTATTATACTACTATTCTATTACACTACTCCTCCATTATACTACTACTCCTCCTCCATTATACTACTACTCCTCCATTACACTACTCCTCCATTATACTACTACTCCTCCATTATACTACTACTCTATTATACTACTACTCCATTATACTACTACTCCTCTATTATACTCCTCCTCCATTATACTACTACTCTATTATACTACTCCTCCATTATACTACTACTCTATTATACTACTACTCCATTATACTCCTCCATTATACTACTCCTCCTCCATTATACTACTACTCCTCCATTATACTACTACTCCTCCATTATACTACTACTCCATTATACTACTACTCCTCCATTATACTACTACTCCTCCTCCATTATACTACTACTACTCCTCCATTATACTACTACTCCTCCTCCATTATACTACTACTCCTCCTCCATTATACTACTGCTCCTCCTCCATTATACTACTACTCCTCCTCCATTATACTACTGCTCCTCCTCCATTATACTACTACTCCTCCTCCATTATACTACTACTCCTCCATTATACTACTACTACTACTCCATTATACTACTACTCCTCCATTATACTACTACTACTACTCCATTATACTACTACTCCATTATACTACTCCTCCATTATACTACTCCTCCATTATACTACTACTCCATTATACTACTACTCCATTATACTACTACTCCTCCTCCATTATACTACTACTCCTCCTCCATTATACTACTACTCCTCCATTACACTACTACTACTCCTCCATTATACTCCTCCTCCATTATACTACTACTCCATTATACTCCTCCATTATACTACTACTCCTCCATTATACTACTCCTCCATTACACTACTCCTCCATTCTACTACCTCTCCATTATACTACTACTACTACTCCATTATACTACTACTCCATTATACTACTACTCCATTATATTACAGCAAATGCATACCTATGTTATAATGCATACATACATACATACATAATTTATACATATGTTATAACATGCTTATGTCTTATGTTATATTACATACATATGATATAATGCATACATGTTATAATGCATAGATATGTTATAATGCATACATATGTTATAATGCATACATATGTTATAATGCATACATATGTTATAATGCATGCTTATGTTATAATGCATACATATGTTATAATACATACATATGATATAATGCAGACATGTTATAATGCATACATATGTTATAATGCATGTCTATATGTTTTAATGCATGCTTAGGTTATAACCAAAGAGAATATAAACTGTGGCATACACAATGAATCAGCACGGAGGAGAGAGAGAGGGGAGAAAGAGAGAAGAGAAGAGAAGAGAGAGAAAATAAGATATGCCCAGTGTCTTTAGTGCTTCTTGTTACCAAGTCACCTTCCAACGCTCTCCATTTTTTATGAGTTTTCTCCTCTTTTACCCTTCTCTTCTCCAGCCTTGGCTCTTGCCAAAAGTACTGCACTTATCTAGGGAATGGGGTCTGGAACTGTGCCAGAACTCTAGAACTGGGCCAGAACTATAGAACTGGGCCGTTCCCTGTCCAGATATAGAAGTATCATATCACTGTCCCCCCCAAGGTGTCTGGAAACAGAAGACAAAGGGTTGTGAGACATGGGTTTGATTTTAGACACATTGAAAGTGGGATGTATACAGAGGGTACAGGGCAACAGAAGACAAACAGCAGAGGGGCATAATTACCTTGGAGATAGGGAAAGCGCCGATAAAACGGGGGGAAAGTTTGCAGGTAGATCCCGGTTGGACAGCCATACCTTCTGCCCGAGACGATCCTGGGGAGCCCGGGGTCCGGTGGCAGTCCGCTTGTTGTCGGAACCTGGAGGTGGTCTTGAGAAGGGCTGACTTGGCTTCCAGGTACGACGACAGCAGCCAGTGGACAGACATCTGGGCCAAAGGTATGCAGACCTCTTCCTCAGAGAAGATTGGGGACTGATAGCCCAGGGAACACTCAAAGGGCGAGAGTTCCATGGAAGAGCAAGGAAGGGGGTTGCAGGCGTATTCGACTCACACTAGTTGCTGGCTCCAGGTGGTGGGATGGTGGGTGGTGGGACCCGAAAGACAGGGTGGCCGACGACCCAATGAGCGTGCAGAACGCCTTCCAGAAACGGTACGAGAACTGAGGACTCCGTCGGAGACCATGTCCACCGGGAATCCATGGATCCCGAAGATGTGCTGCACCATGAGCTGGGCCGCCTCTTTGACAGAGGGTAGCTTGGGGAGAGGGATGAAGTTGGTGGCTTTGGAAAACCAATCCACTACTGTCAGGATGGCGGTGTTGCCATCAGACGAGGGGAGACCCGTGACTCAGTCCAGGGATATGTGAGACCAGGGACGGTGAGGGACAGACAGTGGTTGAAGAAGACCAGCCAGAGCTTGCCGAGGAGTCTTGTTCTGCGCACAGACCGTGCAGGTGGTGATGAATGCGGAGACGTTTGGGACCATGGTAGGCCACCAAAAGCATTGTCGCACAAAGTTCAGGGACCAATCGGAGCCCTGGTGGCAAGCAAGCCTTGAGGAGTGGGCCCACTCCAGGACCAAGGAGTGGACAATGTCAGGCACAAACATCTGGTTATCTGGGCGGCCACGGGGGGCGTGGTTCGGGTGGGAACTCTGCGCTTCACGGACCTGCTTCCAGCTGAGTGCCGTCGCCAGAAACGAGGTGGGAAGGATGATCTCGGGGTCCGAGGGTGTAGCCGCGGGGCTATAGCAGCCGCGGGGCTATAGCAGCATGACGGCACATCTGGCTTGATGTTCTTGGTCGGTAGGAGAGGGAGAAGTTGAACCGGGGGAAGAGCAGGGCCCACCTAGCTTGCTTGGAATGGAGACGCTTGGCGGTGCGGAGATATTCCAGGTTAATGTGGTCGGTCCACACAATGAATGGATGATCCCAGGAAACCTTGCAGCTGCACCCTTGGTCGTACGCTGGGGCCAATCCACCACCGCTTTCACCTTCCCGGGATCCATCTGTACACTCCCTGCAGTGATGATGTAGCCCAGGAAGGGGATGGAATTTTAACTTTTCCGCTTTCACAAAAAGCTGGTTCTCCAGGTGGCGTTGGAGAATCTGTTGGACGAAGAGCATGTGTTCTTGGGCCGAGCGAGAGAAGATGAGGATGTCATCGAGGTAGACGAACCGGTTCAACATGTCGCAGAGCCTGGAACACAGCTTGGGCATTGGCAAGGCCAAATGGCATGACCAGATACTCGTAGTGACCGCTGGCCTTGTTGAAGGCAGTCTTTCACTCGTCCCCTTCCTGTATCCGCACCAGGTGGTAGGCGTTCCGTAGGTCCAGCTTGAAGGCCGAGGAGATGAGTGATAGCGTTTTTTCACTGTGATGTCGTTAACCTTTCTAACGCAGGCGTTCCGCTAGCGGAACCCCTCGACACCTTGTTAACTTTTAAGGGATAAGGGGCAGCATTTTCACTTTGGATGAATTGCGTGCCCATAGTGAACTGCCTCCTACTCTGTCCCAGATGCTAATATATGCATATTATTACCATTGGATAGAAAACACGCTGAAGTTTCTAAAACTGTTTGAATTATGTATGTGAGTATAACAGAACTCAAATGGCAGGCAAACTTCCAAACAGGAATTGGAAATTCTGGGCTGGTTGATTTTCAATTCATCGCCTATTCACATCCCAGTAAGATATGGATCTGTTCGCATTTCCTACGCCTTCCACTAGATGTCAACAGTCAGTAGAACGTGGAATGAAGGCTCTAGTGTGATGTGGGGCAGATGGCAGCTATTTGAGTCAGTGGTCTGGCAGAATGCCAGTTCCTGGTCAGGCGCATTACTCATGATATCGCCATGCGTTCCATTACTCTGTAGGCAAAAACGAATGCTCCGGTTGGAAAGTTATTGGATATACAGTGGGGCAAAAAAGTATTTAGTCAGCCACCAATTGTGCAAGTTCTCCCACTTCAAAAGATGAGAGAGGCCTGTAATTTTCATCATATGACAGACAAAATGAGAAAAAAAATCCAGAAAATCACATTGTAGGATTTTTTTATGAATTTATTTGCAAATTATGGTGGAAAATAAGTATTTGATCACCTACAAACAAGCAAGATTTCTGGCTCTCACAGACCTGTAACTTATTCTTTAAGAGGCTCCTCTGTCCTCCACTCGTTACCTGTATTAATGGCACCTGTTTGAACTTGTTATCAGTATAAAAGACACCTGTCCACAACCTCAAACAGTCACACTCCAAACTCCACTATGGCCAAAACTGGCCTGAAACTTCAGAGTGTTTTCTATCCAATACTACTAATAATTTGCATATATTAGCATCTGGGACAGATGCTGGTGTGGCTATTCATCCTAAAGTGAAAATGTTGCCCCCTATCCCAAGCAGGTTAAGGCCCCGGTAGTCGATGCACGGGCGCGGGGTTCTGTCCTTCTTCTCCACAAAGAAGAACCCTGCCCCAGCAGGGGAGGCAGAAGGATGGATGAACCCTGCAGCTATGGAGTCCTCAATGTAGGTCTCCATAGCCTTGGTTTCCAGACCCGGCAAAGACACAGTACAGTCGTCACCGGGGCAGAGTGGTGCCTGGGAGAAGATAAATTCCGCAGTCATATGGTCAGTGCGGCAGAAGCGAAGTGGTCCGAACCTTACTGAACACCTTTCGGAGGTCCTGGTACTCCGTGGGAATGGAGGAGAGGTCCGGGGCAACTTCCGAGCCCACAGGAAGACGTGCGCTGACTTCAGACAATTGGTGTGGCAGAATGGGCTCCAGCGCATAATGGCACCAGCAGTCCAGTCTATGATGGGATTGTGTTGCTGGAGCAAAGAGAATCCCAGTACCACGGGAACCGGAGGAGACTTAATCAGCATAAATTGGATTGCCTCGCTGTGCTTCCCTGACACCCGAGTGGTATTGTGAGTGACCCGTCCATGGGAATGGAGAGGGGCTGAGTGGGGATGCCCAGCTCGGAGGCCAGGGTAGCAAACAAAAAACTCTCATCGGCCCCAGAGTTTGTGTACCCAGAGAAATTTCTACTGGTTCCCCAGAGCAGGATGGCATGGAAAGGGGTGCGAGTAAGGGGAGAGGAAAAGTTCTCTATAAGACCCACCAGAGTACTCACCCCTTCTTGATGAGACCGGTTTGAGAATGGGAAATTAGCTACGAAATATCCCGTAGCTCCACAATATAGACAGCTCTGGGTGTGGAGTCAACGTATGCGCTCAGCCGGAGTCAATTTAGTCCTGCCTAGGTGCCTGGACTCTGAAGGAGGCGAGTCAGCAACCCTGGGTGATTCCCGAGAGAACTCGGGGGGCGTCGGGTTCACTCTGACAGACTTCAAGGGTCTCCGGGATTCTTCGGAGGCAAGGTGGGATTCGAGGGCGAACAAGGGCGACAAGGCACAGATTATCTTCTACATTCTCGATGCCGCCCATCGATCCGGATGGTCAAGGCTATGAGGGAGTCAAGGTCCATGGGTAGTTCCCGGGCTGCAAGCTCATCTTTGACCACCTCTGATAATAATGGATTCCAGGCACTCTCAGCTACCAACGTGCGAAAATACACTGCCTAGTCTGCCATACTACGGGAGTCTTGACGTAGTCTTGGAGCAGCTTACGAGCAGCCTCTCTCCTGTGCAACCAAGAATCAAAAACCTTCCGAACTTCCGTCACAAACTCCTCCAGATTGAGGCAGATGGCGGACTATTGCTCCCACACCTCCCTGGCTCAGGTGAGTGCCCTCCCGGACATCAGCGTTATGATGTACGCTATCCTCGAGCGGTCCGAGGGGAACAAAGAAGGCTGCAGCTCAAAATTGCCGAGGCACTGGGAGAGAAAAGCCTGGCAGGTTCCGAAATCTCCAGTGTAGCACTCTGGAGGAGGTAAGTGTGGTTTTCGGGACACTGGGGTAGGCTGGGAGATTATGGGTGTGACCCGCTGCCCAGTGGGGAATCCGTGGAATTGCTCCAGCAAAGTCTTGCACTCCTGGTCATGGCAGTTTGCCAGGGTATGGAGTCCCTCCATAAGAATTTGCAGTACATCCCCGAAAATTAGCTAATTTAAAGCCACAGTACCCAAATTTGCCACTAGATGAAAACATAGGAAAATATAATACTTAAGTACAGTTATAAGAACATTTATAATTGTCATGGAAACACTAGTCAGACCCTTATGTGTATAATTATATTCTTTACACAGAGATCGTATTACATTCTAATATTTAATTCTATGTTTGTTTTTTACACAGAGATCCTATTAAGTTAAAATATGTAGTAATCACTATTAAAATAGATAAACCAAGTCCTACCCAAAGGACAGTAGGCCGTCATTGTAAATAAGAATTTGTTCTTAACTGACTCAACTTCCGGCACTGACCGAGATGGCCGCCTCACTTTGCGTTCCTAGGAAACTATGCAATATATATATTTTTTTTATGTGTTATTTATTACATTGTTACCCCAGGAAATCTGAAGTCTTATTACATACAGCCGGGAGGAACTATTGGATATAAGAGCAACGTCAATTCACCAACATTACGACCAGGAATACGACTTTCCTGAAGCAGATCCTCTGTTTGGTCCACCACCCGGGACAATGGATTGAATCCCAACCGTTGACCCAAAACAACAGTGCCGCAGAAGGGGCAGACGGAGCGGTCTTCTGGTCAGGCACCGTAGACGGGCACATCGCCCACCGCTCCCGAGCATACTACTCGCCAATGTCCAGTCTCTTGACAACAAGGTAGACGAAATCCGAGCAAGGGTTGCCTTCCAGAGAGACATCAGAGATTGTAACATTCTTTGTTTCACGGAAACATGGCTCACTCGAGACACGCTATCTGAGTCGGTACAGCCACCTGGTTTCTTCACGCATCGCACCGACTGAAACAAACATCTCTCTGGTAAGAAGAAGGGCGGGTGTGTATGCCTTATGATTAATGAGACGTGGTGTGATCATAACAACATACAGGAACTCAAGTCCTTTTGTTCACCTGACCTAGAATTCCTAACAATCAAATGCCGACCGCATTATCTACCAAGAGAATTCTCTTCGATCATAATAACAGTCATGTATATCCCCCCCAAGCAGACACATCGACGGCCCTGAAAGAACTTCATTTGACTCTAAACTGGAAACCACATATCCTGAGGCTGCATTTATTGGAACTGGGGATTTTAACAAGGCTAATCTGATAACAAGGCTCCCTAAATTTGATCAGCATATCGAATGCGCTGGGCTGGCAAAACCCGGTATCATTGTTATTCTATCTTCCGCGAAGCATATTAAGCCCTCCCCGTCCTCCTTTCGGAAAATCTGACCAATACTCAATTTTGTTGCTCCCAGCCTATAGACAGAAACTAAAACAGGAAGCGCCTGTGCTCAGGTCTGTTCAACGTTCTGTTCTGTCCGAAGAAATCGGATTCCACTCTTCAAGATTGCTTCGATCACATAGACTGGGATATGTTCCGCATAGCGTCGGACAATAACATTGATGAATACGCTGATTCGGTGAGCGAGTTCATTAGCAAGTGCATCGGTGATGTTGTACCCACAGCATCTATTAAAACATTCCTGAACTAGAAACCATGGATTGATGGCAGCATTCGCACAAAACTGAAAGCGCGAACCACTACTTTTAATCAGGGAAAGGTGACTGGAAACATGACCGAATACAAACAGTGTAGCTATTCCCTCCGCAAGGCAATCAAACAAGCTAAGCGTCAGTATAGAGACAAAGTAGAGTTGCAATTCAACGGCTCAGACACGAGAGGAATATGGCAGGGTCTACAGTCAATCACAGACTATAAAAGGAAAACCAGCCCCGTCGCGGACCACAATGTCTTGCTCCCAGACAGACTAAACAACTTATTTGCTCGCTTTGAGGACAATACAGTGCCTCTGACACAACCCGCTACCAAAACCTGTGGGCTCTCCTTCACTGCAGCCAACGTGAGTAAAACATTTAAACATGTTAACCCTCGCAAGGCTGCCTCCCCAGCTGCGTCCTCAGAGCATGCGCAGACCAGCTGGCTGGTGTGTTTACGGACATATTCAATCGATCCTTAACCCAGTCTGCCACCATTGTTCCTGTTCCCAAGAAAGCGAGGGTAAGTAACTGAGCTAAATGACTATCGCCCCTTAGCACTCACTTCCGTTATCATGAAGTGCTTTGAGAGACTAGTCAAGGACCATATCACCTCCACTCTACCTGACACCCTAGAACCAGTCCAATTTGCTTACTGCCCCAATAGGTCCACAGACGACGCAATCACACTGCACACTTCCCTAACCCATCTGGACAAGAGGAATACCTATGCGAGAATGCTGTTCATTGACTACAGCTCGGCATTTACCACTATAGTACCCTCCAAACTCGTCATCAAGCTCGAGACCCTGGATCTCGACCCTGCCCTGTGCAACTGGGTCCTTGACTTCATGACGGGCCGTCCCCAGGTGGTGATGGTGGGTAACAACATCTACATCCAGCTTATTCTCAACACTGGGACCCCACAAGGGTGCGTTCTCAGCCTTCTCCTGTACTCCCTGTTCACCCATGACTGTGTGGCCACGCACGCCTCCAACTCAATCATCAAGTTTGCAGACGACACTACAGTTGTACGTACTGTCAGGAGGCTGAAGAAATGTGTCTTGTCACCAAAAACACTCAAACTTTTACAGATGCACAATCGAGAGCATCCTGTCGGGCTGTATCACCGCCTGGTACGGCAACTGCTCCGCCCACAACCGTAAGGCTCTCCAGAGGGTAGTGAGGTCTGCACAACGCATCACCGGGGGAAAACTACCTGCCCTCCAGAACACCTACACCACCCGATGTCACAGGAAGGCCATAAAGATCATCAAGGACAATAACCACCTGAGCCACTGCCTCTTCACCCTGCTGTCATCCAGAAGGCGAGGTCAGTACAGGTGCATCAAAGCTGGGACCGAGAGACTGAAAAACAGCTTCTAGCTCAAGGCCATCAGACTGTTAAACAGCCATCACTAACATTGAGTGGCTGCTGCCAACATACTGACTCAACTCTAGCCACTTTAATAATGGAAAAATGTATGTAATCAATGTATCACTAGCCACTTTAAACAATGCCACTTTATATAATGTTTACATACCCTACATTACTCATCTCATATGTATATACTGTACTGTATACCATCTACTACATCTTGCCTATGCCGTTCAGCCATCCCTCATCTATATATTTACATGTACAAATTCTTATTCATTCCTTTACACTTGTGTGTATAAGGTAGTTGTTGTGAAATTGTTAGGTTAGATTACTCGTTGGTTATTACTGCATGGTCGGAACTAGGAGCACAAGCATTTTGCTACACTCGCATTAGCATCTGCTAACCATGTGTATGTGACAAATATCATTTGATTTGATTTGACTTACCTAGTTAAAATAAAGGTTACATTTTTTAAAAGAAGTCCCACCCAACAGTACAGTACAGCCAACCAGGCAAGATATAACCCCACCCACTTTGCCAAAGCACAGCCCCCACACCACTAGAGGGATATCTTCAACCACCAACTTACCATCCTGAGACAAGGCTGAGTGTTGCCCACAAAGGTCTCCCCCACGGTACGAACCCGAGAGGGCGCAAGTCCAGACAGGAAGTTCACCTCAATCACCTCAACCCACTCAAGTTGAGAATAGCAAAAGAAAATCTGTCATGACGTGATGCACTCCTCCAAGGGACCACAAGGAGAAGCACTAGCAAGCCAGTGACTCAGCCCCCGTAATAGGGTCAGAGGCAGAGAATCCCCGTAATGGCAATCAATAATCAATGAACAGCAGTGTAATGGTGGTACTACATCTAATCAATAATAATTTTAGCAGCAGTGTACACACACACACACACACACACATGTAACGGGCCTCCTCCACAACACCAGCTGCCTCTGATGCTCTAAATGATTTGGTTCTCCTGTGATGGTGCCAGCGAGGCAGGATGTGTTGCTTTACTGTTGGTTCTCCTGTGATGGTGCCAGCGAGGCAGGATGTGTTGCTTTACTGTTGGTTCTCCTGTGATGGTGCCAGCGAGGCAGGATGTGTTGCTTTACCGTTGGTTCTCCTGTGATGGTGCCAGCGAGGCAGGATGTGTTGCTTTACCGTTGGTTCTCCTGTGATGGTGCCAGCGAGGCAGGATGTGTTGCTTTACTGTTGGTTCTCCTGTGATGGTGCCCGAGAGGCAGGATGTGTTGCTTTACTGTTGGTTCTCCTGTGATGGTGCCAGTGAGGCAGGATGTGTTGCTTTACCGTTGGTTCTCCTGTGATGGTGCCAGCGAGGCAGGATGTGTTGCTTTACCGTTGGTTCTCCTGTGATGGTGCCAGAGAGGCAGGATGTGTTGCTTTACCGTTGGTTCTCCTGTGATGGTGCCAGTGAGGCAGGATGTGTTGCTTTACTGTTGGTTCTCCTGTGATGGTGCCAGCGAGGCAGGATATGTTGCTTTACCGTTGGTTCTCCTGTGATGGTGCCAGCGAGGCAGGATGTGTTGCTTTACCGTTGGTTCTCCTGTGATGGTGCCAGCGAGGCAGGATGTGTTGCTTTACCGTTGGTTCTCCTGTGATGGTGCCAGCGAGGCAGGATGTGTTGCTTTACCGTTGGTTCTCCTGTGATGGTGCCAGAGAGGCAGGATGTGTTGCTTTACCGTTGGTTCTCCTGTGATGGTGCCAGTGAGGCAGGATGTGTTGCTTTACTGTTGGTTCTCCTGTGATGGTGCCAGCGAGGCAGGATATGTTGCTTTACCGTTGGTTCTCCTGTGATGGTGCCAGCGAGGCAGGATGTGTTGCTTTACCGTTGGTTCTCCTGTGATGGTGCCAGCGAGGCAGGATGTGTTGCTTTACCGTTGGTTCTCCTGTGATGGTGCCAGAGAGGCAGGATGTGTTGCTTTACCGTTGGTTCTCCTGTGATGGTGCCAGCGAGGCAGGATGTGTTGCTTTGTAGAGGAAAGATAGCCCACAGTGAACTAAACATAGTGTGTGCGTGAGTGCATGCGTGTGTGTGCTTGTTTGCATCCTGTGTGAATTAATTGGTAGTTGCATGGCAGTAATAATGACATGGTCGTGGGTTCAATTCCTGTTGGGGCCATTTTATATTAAAATGAAAACACTCTCTGTGTTGTTAGTCAGTTTGGATTTACCATGTAAATATTGTATGCTAAACGTCATATCGTCTGCGTGTGCCCTGCAGGTACCAGATGCCATTATAAGGTGCCAGCGTGCGGGCATCACGGTGCGCATGGTGACAGGTGACAACATCAACACGGCCAGGGCCATCGCCATCAAGTGTGGCATCATCCACCCTGGAGAAGACTTCCTGTGTATCGACGGCAAGGAGTTCAACAGGAGGATCCGCAATGAGAAGGGAGAGGTACGCTGCAGCAGAGAGACAGAGACAGAGAAAGATGGAAGGACTGCTATAGATGGAAGGAACGCAGTTTGGAAACCTACCAAAAAACAATTAGTCAACAACAAATTCAATCCCTTCTAGACAATTTCCTGGGTAAAACGTTCCACTGCAATAGTGAAGGTGTAAACTTGGCAGTAGAAAATCTTAACAGTATATTTGACCTCTCAGCTTCCCTATCAAATCTCAAAATCTCAAACAGAAAACCAAAGAAAATGAACTACAATGACAAATGGTTTGATGAAGAATGCAAAAATCTAAGAAAGAAATGTAGAAACCTGTCCAACCAAAAACATAGAGACCCAGAAAACCTGAGTCTACACCTTCACTATGGTGAATCACTAAAACAATACAGAAAAACACTACGGAAAAAGAAGGAACAGCACGTCAGAAATCAGCTCAATGTAATTGAAGAATCCATAGACTCTAACCACTTCTGGGAAAATTGGAAAACACTAAACAAACAACAACACGAAGAATTATCTATCCAAAATGGAGATGTATGGGTAAACCACTTCTCCAATCTTTTTGGCTCTATAACAAAGAATAAAGAGCAAAAACATATACATGATCAAATACAAAATCTTAGAATCAACTATTAAAGACTACCAGCCCCCACTGGATTCTCCAATTACATTGAACGAGTTACAGACCAAAATAAAACCCTCCAACCCAAAAAGGCCTGTGGTGTTGATGGTATCCTTAATGAAATCATCAAATATACAGACAACACATTCCAATTGGCTATACTAAAACTCTTTAACATCATCCTTAGCTCTGGCATCTTCCCCAATATTTGGAACCAAGGACTGATCACCTCAATCCACAAAAGTGGAGACAAATTTGACCCCAAAAACTACCGTGGAATATGCGTCAACAGTAACCTTGGGAAATACCTCTGCATTATCATTAACAGCAGACTCATAAATTTCCTCAATGAAAACAATGTACTGAGCAAATGTCAAATTGGCTTTTTACCAAATTACCGTACAACAGACCATGTATTCACCCTGCACACCCTAATTGACAACCAAACAAACCAAAACAAAGGCAAAGTCTTCTCATGCTTTGTTGATTTCAAAAAAGCCTTCGACTCAATTTGGCCTGAGGGTCTGCTATACAAACTGATGGAAAGTGGTGTTGGGGGTAAAACATACGACATTATAAAATCCATGTACCCAAACAACAAGTGTGCGGTTAAAATTGGCAAAAAACACACACATTTCTTCTCACAGGGCCGTGGGGTGAGACAGGGATGCAGCTTAAGCTCTTCAACATATATATCAACGAATTGGCGCGGGCACTAGAACAGTCTGCAGCACCTGGCCTCCCCCTGCTAGAAGACCTGGGCCCTGACAGTAAATCTCAGTAAGACCAAAATAATGGTGTTCCAAAAAAGGTCCAGTTGCCAGGACCACAAATACAAATTCCATCTAGACACTGTTGCCCTAGAGCACACAAAAAAACTATACATACCTCGACCTAAACATCAGCGCCACAGGTAACTTCCACAAAGCTGTGAATGATCTGAGAGACAAGGCAAGAAGGGCATTCTATGCCATCAAAAGGAACATACATTTCAACATACCAATTAGGATCTGGCTAAAAATACTTGAATCGGTTATAGTACCCATTGCCCTTTAGGGTTGTGAGGTCTGGGGTCCGCTCACCAACCAAGACTTCACAAAATGGGACAAACACCAAATTGAGACTGCATGCAGAATTCTGCAAAAATATCCTCCGTGTACAACGTAGAACACCAAATAATGCATGCAGAGCAGAATTAGGCCGATACCCACTAATTATCAAAATCCAGAAGAGAGCCGTTAAATTCTATAACCACCTAAAAGGAAGCGATTCCCAATCCTTCCATAACAAAGTCATCACCTACAGAGACATGAACCTGGGGAAGAGTCCCGTAAGCAAGCTGTCCTGGGGCTCTGTTCACAAACACACCCCACAGAGCCCCAGGACGGACAGAGGCACAATTAGACCCAACCAAATCATGAGAAAACAAAAAGATAATTACTTGACACATTGGAAAGAATTAACAAAAAAACAGAGCAAACTAGAATGCTATTTGGCCCTACACAGAGAGTACACAGCGGCAGAATACCTGACCACTGTGACTGACCCAAAATTAAGGAAAGCTTTGACTATGTACAGACTCAGTGAGCATAGCCTTGCTATTGAGAAAGGCCGCCGTAGACAGACCTGGCGCTCAAGAGACGACACTTTTTTTTGCCAATAAAGCCCCTTGAATTTAATTGAATTGACAGAGAGAGAGAAAGAGACAGAGAGAGAGAAAGAGAGAGAGGGAGAGAGACAGAGGGAGAGAGACAGAGGGAGAGAGACAGAGGGAGAGAGACAGAGGGAGAGAGACAGAGACAGAGAGAGGGAGAGAGACAGAGGGAGAGAGACAGAGAGAGAGACAGAGAGAGAGAGAGAGAGAGAGAGAGAGACAGAGAGAGAGAGACAGAGAGAGAGACAGAGAGAGAGACAGAGAGAGAGACAGAGGGAGAGAGACAGAGAGAGAGTGAGAAAGAGAGACAGAGAGAGAGACAGAGGGAGAGAGACAGAGAGAGAGAGAGAGAAATACAGAGAGAGACAGAGAAAGAGACAGAGAGAGAGTGAGAGAGAAAGAGACAGAGAGAGAGTGAGAAAGAGAGAGACAGAGAGAGAGACAGTGAGCATAGCCTTGCTATTGAGAAAGGCCGCCGTAGGCAGACATGGCTCTCAAGAGAAGACAGGCTATGTGCTCACTGCCCACAAAATGAGGTGGAAACTGAGCTGCACTTCCTAACCTCCTGCCCAATGTATGACCATATTAGAGATACATATTTCCCTCAGATTACACAGATCCACAAAGAATTAGAAAACAATCAGATATTGATAAACTCCCATATCTACTGGGTGAAATTCCACAGTGTGCCATCACAGCAGCAAGATGTGTGACCTGTTGCCACGAGAAAAGGGCAACCAGTGAAGAACACACACCATTGTAAATACAACCCATATTTATGCTTATTTATTTTATCTTGTGTCCTTTAACCATTTGTACATTGTTAAAACACTGTATATATATATAATATGACATTTGTAATGTCTTTATTGTTTTGAAACTTCTGTATGTGTGATGTTTACTGTTATTTTTTATTGTGTTTCACTTTATATATTATCTACCTCACTTGCTTTGGCAATGTTAACACATTTTTCCCATGCCAATAAAGCCCTTGAATTGAATTGAATTGAATTGACAGAGGGAGAGAAACAGAGAGAGAGAGAAATACAGAGAGAGACAGAGAAAGAGACAGAGAGAGAGTGAGAAAGAGACAGAGAGCGAGAGACAGAGAGAGAGAGAGACAGAGAGAGTGAGAAAGAGACAGAGAGAGACAGAGAGCGAGAGACAGAGAGAGAGAGACAGAGAGAGAGTGAGAAAGAGACAGAGAGAGAAAGAGACAGAGAGCGAGATACAGAGAGAGAGAGAGAGACAGAGAGAGAGAGAGACAGAGAGAGTGAGAAAGAGACAGAGAGCGAGAGACAGAGAGAGAGAGAGAGACAGAGAGAGAAAGAGACAGAGAGCGAGAGAGAGCGAGAGACAGAGAGAGAGACAGAGAGAGAAAAGAGGTGCTCTTGTGCATCTCTCAGGTGAATCCAAAGAAAGACCCTCAGGTTCTGATAGATGAACAGAGATAAAAGACCTTAAGTTTCTGATAGATGTACATGTACCTTCTCCTCTGTAGGTTGAGCAGGAGCGCATGGACAAGGTGTGGCCTAAACTGCGAGTCCTGGCTAGATCCTCCCCTACTGATAAACACACACTGGTTAAAGGTGAGAGAGCGACCCCACTTCCACTCCTCTCTACTTTATTCTGTTCATCTGAACTGAACCCCTGTGTGTTGTCCTCCAGGCATCATAGACAGCTGCCTGACAGACCAGAGACAAGTGGTGGCGGTGACAGGAGACGGGACTAACGATGGACCAGCCCTGAAGAAGGCTGACGTGGGCTTTGCCATGGTAGGACCTGGGGCTGGAGGCATAATGTATCTACAATATATTACTATAGGACCTGGGGCTGGAGGCATAATGTATCTACCTACCTTATCTTACCATACTGTACTGTACTGCACCACAGCACACCACACCACAATACACGACCACCACAACAACACCCCAACACACCACAATACACCACACCACCACCACAACAACACCCCAACACACCACAATACACCACACCACCACCACAACAACACCCCAACACACCACAATACACCACAGCACCACCACAACAACACCCCAACACACCACAATACACCACCACCACAACAACACCCCAACACACCACAAGAATCAATCAATCAATCAAATGTATTTATAAAGCCCTTCTTACATCAGCTGATGTCTCAAAGTGCTGTACAGAAACCCAGCCTAAAACCCCAAACAGCAAGCAATGCAGGTGTAGAAGCACGGTGGCTAGGAAAAACTCCCCAGAAAGGCCAAAACCTAGGAAGAAACCTAGAGAGGAACCAGGCTATGTGGGGTGGCCAGTCCTCTTCTGGCTGTGCCGGGTGGAGATTATAACAGAACATGGCCAAGATGTTCAAATGTTCATAAATGACCAGCAGGGTCAAATAATAATAATCACAGTAGTTGTCGAGGGTGCAGCAAGTCAGCACCTCAGGAGTAAATGTCAGTTGGCTTTTCATAGCCGGTCATTAAGAGTATCTCTACCACTCCTGCTGTCTCTAGAGAGTTGAAAACAGCAGGTCTGGGACAGGTAGTACGTCCGGTGAACAGGTCAGGATTCCATAGCCGCAGGCAGAACAGTTGAAACTAGAGCAGCAGCACGGCCAGGTGGACTGGGGACAGCAAGGAGCCATCAGGCCAGGTAGTCCTGAGGCATGGTCCTAGGGCCCAGGTCCTCCGAGAGAAGAGAAAGAGAAAGAGAAAGAGAGAATTAGAGAATTAGAGAGAACATACTTAAATTCACACAGTACACCAGATAAGACAGGAGAAATACTCCAGATATAACAGACTGACCCTAGCCCCCCGACACATAAACTACTGCAGCATAAATACTGGAGGCTGAGACAGGAGGGGTCAGGAGACACTGTGGCCCCATCCGACGATACCCCCGGACAGGACCAAACAAGAAGGATATAACCCCACCCACTTTCCCAAAGCACAGCCCCCACACCAACACCATAGATGATAGTAACTCTCAAGTAGCTGATCCGTCATCAGTATTGTAGAGTAATTCTAATGTTAACGTAAAATTTGAATGGAGAAAGCTGTTCCTATCAGCATTGACACTTAGCTGGCTACAACTACTATGACAGATGTAGCATTACAGCTAGTTACAACTACTATGACAGATGTAGCATTACAGCTAGCTACAACTACAATGACAGATGTAGCATTACAGCTAGCTACAACTACTATGACAGATGTAGCATTATAGCTAGCTACAACTACTATGACAGATGTAGCATTACAGCTAGCTACAACTACTATGACAGATGTAGCATTACAGCTAGCTACAACTACTATGACAGATGTAGCATTACAGCTAGTTACAACTACTATGACAGATGTAGCATTACAGCTAGCTACAACTACTATGATTAATGTAGCATTACAGCTAACTACAACTACTATGATTCATGTAGCATTACAGCTAGCTACAACTACTATGACAACTGTAGCATTACAGCTAACTACAACTACTATGACAACTGTAGCATTACAGCTAGCTACAACTACTATGATTCATGTAGCATTACAGCTAACTACAACTACTATGATTAATTTAGCATTACAGCTAACTACAACTACTATGACAGATGTAGCATTACAACTACTATGACAGATGTAGCATTACAGCTAGCTACAACTACTATGACAGGTGTAGCATTACAGCTAGCTACAACTACTATGACAGATGTAGCATTACAGCTAACTACAACTACTATGACAGATGTAGCATTACAGCTAACTACAACTACTATGACAGATGTAGCATTACAGCTAACTACAACTACTATGACTCACTGTGGAATGGATCCATTGTTAGTAACCTTGAAATGTCCTGGTATAACCCAAGCAGCATCCTCATCACTACACTGTAACCCCACCAGCCCTGCTGTAGATACAGTGGAACAGGACTGCCCCCTAGTGGACAGATGGGATAAACACAATCGGAAATACTGTGACATTGCTTTTCAGGTCACTGCAATGCACATACAGTACAATATGATGGTGCTAGATTCACATATAAAATAAGGAATAACTAAATTATGTTTATTTCGTTATCTGAATCTCCATATCTGTAACTATATTTACATTTTTGGGATGAGTTTGCACACTTTTATTTCCCCAAATCAGAATAATGAATGACTAAATATTCGTACTTAGGTGATATTGTGATAGTATCTTCTATGACTGACAATCACAGCCGTCGTCGATAGTGATTACTTTGTGATGTGACGGAGGATACCTAACTTATTGCAATGTGTGCAGTACAGAGGAGCAGAGGACAGAGTCAGACAGTACACAGCAGTGCAGTAAATGTCTACATTTATATTCCTATTTATTAAAGATATATTAATTAATAAATATATTTACAGATGTTGGGGAACAATGTAGACGTGTTTACGTTTCTCCAAAACAGCACTAACTGTCTGTTTTTGTTTGTTCTCTCTCTTCAATAGCAGATGATTTCTGCTCTTTTGATGTTTCATGATCAGACAAGGAATCTTGTTTGGATGCACGCTGTGTTAAGAAGCAGTGCAGCTGGTTGGGTTGTGTATCGGAGGACGCATGACTTTCAACCTTCGTCTCCCCCGAGCCCGTACGGGAGTTGTAGCGATGAGACAAGATAGTAGCTACTACAACAATTGGATACCACGAAATTGGGGAGAAAAAGGGGTAAAATGTAAAAAGTCTCAAAGTCTATTCTCAATCACAACTTTATTTTGAATGACACATATTTTAGGCCAATAAGTGAAATTGAACAAACAATACAAAAATGGGAAAATGTAATGAGTCAAAACAAAACTGAGGCTACAGCGGAGGAAAGCTGAGGAAAGAAACACGTAGCTGGCTATTTCCAGATTATTCTAGCAATATGCAACCAACTACAACACATAGTAGCCTAGGCCTAAGAAAGGAGGAAAACATGGGATCAGATTATAGTGATTCAGTTCTGAGGACAGTAGAGTTGCTCTGCAGCCCATGATGACCATTCAACCATCACAAGACGAACAGCCAGCGAGGCTCCTTGACTGTCACCTGCTCTCTCTACGCACCTCAGCCCACAGACATGCTAACGTACACTACATGACCAAAAGTATGTGGACACCTGCTCTCTCTACGCACCTCAGCCCACAGACATGCTAACGTACACTACATGACCAAAAGTATGCTATAACAGCCTCCACTCTTCTGGGAAGTCTTTCCACTAGATGTAGGAACATTGCTGCTATAACAGCCTCCACTCTTCTGGGAAGTCTTTCCACTAGATGTTGGAACATTCCTGCTGGGACTTGCTTCCATTCAGCCACAAGAGCATTGTTGAGGTCGGGCACTGATGTTGGGCGATTAGGCCTGGCTCACAGTCGGCGTTCCAATTCATCCCAAATGTGTTCAATGGGGTTGAGGTCAGGGCTCTGTGCAGGCCAGTCAAGTTATTCTATGACCTTGCTTTTTGCACAGGAGCATTGTCATGCTGAAACAGGAAAGGGCCTTCTCCAAACTGTTGCCACAAAGTTGAAAGCACAGAATCGTCTAGAATATTGTTGAATGCTGTAGCATTGAGATGTCCCTTCACTGAAACTAAGGGGCCTAGCCTGAACCATTAAAAACAGCCCCAGACCTCATCCACCAAACTTTACAGTTGGCACTATGCATTGGGGCAGGTAGCGTTCATTTGGCTCCGCCCGTGGGATGGTGAAGTATGATTGGAGGCGAGCTTTACACCACTCATATGGTGATCTGAGGCTGGGTTTGCGGCTGCTCGGCCATGGAAACCCATTTCATGATGCTCCCGACTAACAGCCATTGTGCTGATGTTGCTTCCTGAGGCAGTTTTGGGACTCTGCAGTGACTGTTGCAACAGAGGACAGACTTCAGCACTCAGTGGTCCAGTTCTGTAAGCTTGTGTGGCGTACAACTTTGCGGTTGAGCCGTTGTTGTTCCTAGACGTTTCCACTTCCGCAATAATACCACTTATATCTCTCCAGGGTTCAGCCAGTATTAAACCATACCTCTTCTCTCTCTCCAGGGTTCAGCCGGTATTAAACTATACCTCTCTCTCTCTCCAGGGTTCAGCCGGTATTAAACCATACCTCTCTCTCTCTGCAGGGTTCAGCAGGTATTAAACCATACCTCTTCTCTCTGCAGGGTTCAGCCGGTATTAAACCATACCTCTTCTCTCTGCAGGGTTCAGCCAGTATTAAACCATACCTCTTCTCTCTGCAGGGTTCAGCCAGTATTAAACCATACCTCTTCTCTCTGCAGGGTTCAGCCGGTATTAAACCAAACCTCTCTATCTCCAGGGTTCAGCCGGTATTAAACCATACCTCTTCTCTCTCTCCAGGGTTCAGCTGGTATTAAACCATACCCCTCTCTCTCTGCAGGGTTCAGCCAGTATTAAACCATACCTCTCTCTCTCTGCAGGGTTCAGCCGGTATTAAACCATACCTCTCTCTCTCTGCAGGGTTCAGCCGGTATTAAACCATGCTTCTTCTCTCTGCAGGGTTCAGCCGGTATTAAACCATACCTCTCTCTCTGCAGGGTTCAGCCGGTATTAAACCATACCTCTCTCTCTGCAGGGTTCAGCCGGTATTAAACCATACCTCTTCTCTCTGCAGGGTTCAGCCGGTATTAAACCAGACCTCTTCTCTCTCTGCAGGGTTCAGCCGGTATTAAACCATACCTCTTCTCTCTGCAGGATTCAGCCGGTATTAAACCAGACCTCTTCTCTCTCTGCAGGGTTCAGCCGGTATTAAACCATACCTCTTCTCTCTGCAGGGTATAGCCGGTACAGACGTGGCCAAGGAGGCGTCTGACATCATATTAACGGACGATAACTTCAGTAGCATAGTGAAGGCTGTGATGTGGGGGAGGAACGTCTACGACAGCATCTCCAAGTTCCTCCAGTTCCAGCTGACTGTCAACGTGGTGGCTGTCATAGTGGCCTTCACTGGGGCCTGCATCACACAGGTAACGAACACACAGCTGACTGTCAACGTGGTGGCTGTCATAGTGGCCTTCACTGGGGCCTGCATCACACAGGTCATGTTTACCAGTGTAATCAGAATGAACAGTGAGGGTGAGAGGGGACATCCCTGCATTGTACCCCCTTTGGAGCAACATGTTTTAGCGTGCCATTCCATTGGTTGGTGATGACTGTGACACTGGAGCTGGAGTTAAGAGTTTTAATCGATCCTGTGAAATAGAAACCAAACCTGTATGTCTTTGTAACATTGTAGAAACATACTATAACTATTATCCACTGGGATCTGAAGCTGTATTTGTAGAAACACTTCCATAGTATAAGTATGAACCACCGGGATCTGAAGTTGATGCTGGTATCTAATGTGTTCTCTGGCAGAACTGTGTCCTGAAGACGATCTCTGTGTGTTCCCTGTAGGATTCTCCCCTGACGACAGTCCAGTTGTTTCATCTGTAGTCTCTAATGTTAACCACCCTGTGTGTTCCCTGTAGGATTCTCCCCTGAAGGCGGTCCAGATGCTGTGGGTGAACTTGATAATGGACACCTTTGCGTCCCTGGCCCTGGCAACGGAGCCCCCCACCGAGGCCCTGCTGATGAGGAAGCCGTACGGCCGCAACAAACCGCTGATCTCCAGCACCATGACCAAGAACATCCTGGGACACGGCATCTATCAGCTGGTCATCATCTTCTCCCTGCTGTTCGTCGGTACGTCATTATCTTTTATCAGTCTTCTCCTATTGGATATTTATTGGACAGTAGAGAGAGAGAGGATAGGACAAAGGAGATGGTGTGCTGGAATAACAGTGGGCCAGGAACCCAGTTTATGTGTTCTGGAATCTAAAGGTTAGACATCTAGACCACAGATAGTTTATGTGTTCTGGAATCTAAAGGTTAGACATCTAGACCACAGCTAGTCTATGTGTTCTGGAATCTAAAGGTTAGACATCTAGACCACAGCTAGTTTATGTGTTCTGGAATCTAAAGGCAGCAGGTTAGACATCTAGACCACAGCTAGTTTATGTGTTCTGGAATCTAAAGGTTAGACATCTAGTCCACAGCTAGTTTATGTGTTCTGGAATCTAAAGGTTAGACATCTAGACCACAGCTAGTTTATGTGTTCTGGAATCTAAAGGCAGAGGGTTAGACATCTAGACCACAGCTAGTGTATGTGTTCTGGAATCTAAAGGTTAGACATCTAGACAACAGCTAGTTTATGTGTTCTGGAATCGAAAGGCAGAGGGTTAGACATCTAGACCACAGCTAGTTTATGTGTTCTGGAATCTAAAGGCAGAGGGTTAGACATCTAGACCACAGCTAGTTTATGTGTTCTGGAATCTAAAGGCAGAGGGTTAGACATCTAGACCACAGCTAGTTTATGTGTTCTGGAATCTAAAGGTTAGACATCTAGTCCACAGCTAGTTTATGTGTTCTGGAATCTAAAGGCAGAGGGTTAGACATCTAGACCACAGCTAGTTTATGTGTTCTGGAATCTAAAGGTTAGACATCTAGTCCACAGCTAGTTTATGTGTTCTGGAATCTAAAGGTTAGACATCTAGTCCACAGCTAGTTTATGTGTTCTGGAATCTAAAGGCAGAGGGTTAGACATCTAGACCACAGCTAGTTTATGTGTTCTGGAATCTAAAGGCAGAGGGTTAGACATCTAGACCACAGCTAGTTTATGTGTTCTGGAATCTAAAGGCAGCGGGTTAGACATCTAGACCACAGCTAGTTTATGTGTTCTGGAATCTAAAGGTTAGACATCTAGACCACAGCTAGTTTATGTGTTCTGGAATCTAAAGGCAGAGGGTTAGACATCTAGACCACAGCTAGTTTATGTGTTCTGGAATCTAAAGGTTAGACATCTAGACCACAGCTAGTTTATGTGTTCTGGAATCTAAAGGCAGCGGGTTAGACATCTAGACCACAGCTAGTTTATGTGTTCTGGAATCTAAAGGCAGCGTCTTAGACATCTAGACCACAGCTAGTTTATGTGTTCTGGAATCTAAAGGTTAGACATCTAGACCACAGCTAGTTTATGTGTTCTGGAATCTAAAGGTTAGACATCTAGACCACAGCTAGTTTATGTGTTCTGGAATCTAAAGGCAGAGGGTTAGACATCTAGACCACAGCTAGTTTATGTGTTCTGGAATCTAAAGGTTAGACATCTAGACCACAGCTAGTTTATGTGTTCTGGAATCTAAAGGTTAGACATCTAGACCACAGCTAGTTTATGTGTTCTGGAATCTGAAGGCAGCAGGTTAGACATCTAGACCACAGCTAGTTTATGTGTTCTGGAATCTAAAGGTTAGTCATCTAGTCCACAGCTAGTTTATGTGTTCTGGAATCTAAAGGCAGCGGGTTAGACATCTAGACCACAGCTAGTTTATGTGTTCTGGAATCTAAAGGTTAGACATCTAGACCACAGCTAGTTTATGTGTTCTGGAATCTAAAGGCAGAGGGTTAGACATCTAGACCACAGCTAGTTTATGTGTTCTGGAATCTAAAGGCAGAGGGTTAGACATCTAGACCACAGCTAGTTTATGTGTTCTGGAATCTAAAGGTTAGACATCTAGACAACAGCTAGTTTATGTGTTCTGGAATCGAAAGGCAGAGGGTTAGACATCTAGACCACAGCTAGTTTATGTGTTCTGGAATCTAAAGGCAGAGGGTTAGACATCTAGTGCACAGCTAGTTTATGTGTTCTGGAATCTAAAGGCAGAGGGTTAGACATCTAGACCACAGCTAGTTTATGTGTTCTGGAATCTAAAGGTTAGACATCTAGTCCACAGCTAGTTTATGTGTTCTGGAATCTAAAGGCAGAGGGTTAGACATCTAGTCCACAGCTAGTTTATGTGTTCTGGAATCTAAAGGTTAGACATCTAGACCACAGCTAGTTTATGTGTTCTGGAATCTAAAGGCAGAGGGTTAGACATCTAGACCACAGCTAGTTTATGTGTTCTGGAATCTAAAGGCAGCGGGTTAGACATCTAGACCACAGCTAGTTTATGTGTTCTGGAATCTAAAGGTTAGACATCTAGACCACAGCTAGTTTATGTGTTCTGGAATCTAAAGGCAGAGGGTTAGACATCTAGACCACAGCTAGTTTATGTGTTCTGGAATCTAAAGGTTAGACATCTAGACCACAGCTAGTTTATGTGTTCTGGAATCTAAAGGCAGCGGGTTAGACATCTAGACCACAGCTAGTTTATGTGTTCTGGAATCTAAAGGCAGCGTCTTAGACATCTAGACCACAGCTAGTTTATGTGTTCTGGAATCTAAAGGTTAGACATCTAGACCACAGCTAGTTTATGTGTTCTGGAATCTAAAGGTTAGACATCTAGACCACAGCTAGTTTATGTGTTCTGGAATCTAAAGGCAGAGGGTTAGACATCTAGACCACAGCTAGTTTATGTGTTCTGGAATCTAAAGGTTAGACATCTAGACCACAGCTAGTTTATGTGTTCTGGAATCTAAAGGTTAGACATCTAGACCACAGCTAGTTTATGTGTTCTGGAATCTAAAGGTTAGACATCTAGGCCACAGCTAGTTTATGTGTTCTGGAATCTAAAGGCAGCAGGTTAGACATCTAGACCACAGCTAGTTTATGTGTTCTGGAATCTAAAGGTTAGACATCTAGACCACAGCTAGTTTATGTGTTCTGGAATCTAAAGGTTAGACATCTAGACCACAGCTAGTTTATGTGTTCTGGAATCTAAAGGCAGAGGGTTAGACATCTAGACCACAGCTAGTTTATGTGTTCTGGAATCTAAAGGCAGAGGGTTAGACATCTAGACCACAGCTAGTTTATGTGTTCTGGAGTCTAAAGGTTAGACATCTAGACAACAGCTAGTTTATGTGTTCTGGAATCGAAAGGCAGAGGGTTAGACATCTAGACCACAGCTAGTTTATGTGTTCTGGAATCTAAAGGCAGAGGGTTAGACATCTAGTCCACAGCTAGTTTATGTGTTCTGGAATCTAAAGGCAGAGGGTTAGACATCTAGACCACAGCTAGTTTATGTGTTCTGGAATCTAAAGGTTAGACATCTAGTCCACAGCTAGTTTATGTGTTCTGGAATCTAAAGGCAGAGGGTTAGACATCTAGACCACAGCTAGTTTATTTGTTCTGGATTCTAAAGGTTAGACATCTAGTCCACAGCTAGTTTATGTGTTCTGGAATCTAAAGGTTAGACATCTAGACCACAGCTAGTTTATGTGTTCTGGAATCTAAAGGCAGAGGGTTAGACATCTAGACCACAGCTAGTTTATGTGTTCTGGAATCTAAAGGCAGCGGGTTAGACATCTAGACCACAGCTAGTTTATGTGTTCTGGAATCTAAAGGCAGAGGGTTAGACATCTAGACCACAGCTAGTTTATGTGTTCTGGAATCTAAAGGCAGCGGGTTAGACATCTAGACCACAGCTAGTTTATGTGTTCTGGAATCTAAAGGTTAGACATCTAGACCACAGCTAGTTTATGTGTTCTGGAATCTAAAGGCAGAGGGTTAGACATCTAGACCACAGCTAGTTTATGTGTTCTGGATTCTAAAGGTTAGACATCTAGTCCACAGCTAGTTTATGTGTTCTGGAATCTAAAGGTTAGACATCTAGACCACAGCTAGTTTATGTGTTCTGGAATCTAAAGGCAGAGGGTTAGACATCTAGACCACAGCTAGTTTATGTGTTCTGGAATCTAAAGGCAGCGGGTTAGACATCTAGACCACAGCTAGTTTATGTGTTCTGGAATCTAAAGGCAGAGGGTTAGACATCTAGACCACAGCTAGTTTATGTGTTCTGGAATCTAAAGGCAGCGGGTTAGACATCTAGACCACAGCTAGTTTATGTGTTCTGGAATCTAAAGGTTAGACATCTAGACCACAGCTAGTTTATGTGTTCTGGAATCTAAAGGCAGAGGGTTAGACATCTAGACCACAGCTAGTTTATGTGTTCTGCAATCTAAAGGTTAGACATCTAGACCACAGCTAGTTTATGTGTTCTGGAATCTAAAGGTTAGACATCTAGTCCACAGCTAGTTTATGTGTTCTGGAATCTAAAGGTTAGACATCTAGACCACAGCTAGTTTATGTGTTCTGGAATCTAAAGGCAGCGGGTTAGACATCTAGACCACAGCTAGTTTATGTGTTCTGGAATCTAAAGGCAGCGGGTTAGACATCTAGACCACAGCTAGTTTATGTGTTCTGGAATCTAAAGGCAGCGTCTTAGACATCTAGACCACAGCTAGTTTATGTGTTCTGGAATCTAAAGGCAGCGTCTTAGACATCTAGTCCACAGCTAGTTTATGTGTTCTGGAATCCAGGGTCCAGAAAAATTAAGGCCGTTTTTAAAAACATTATAATACATTAATAGACTGTGTGCCCTCAGGCCCCTACTCCACCACTACCACATATATACAGTACAAAATCCATGTGTACGTGTGTGTATAATGCCTATGCTATCCTGTGTGTGTGTGTGCATGTGTCTGTGGCTATGTTTCTGCTGCTTCACAGTCCCAGCTTTTCCATAAGGTGGTTTTTTTGTCTAATTTTACTGCTTGCATCAGTTACTTGATGTGGAATAGGATTCCATGTCGTCATGGCTCTATTTAGTACTGTGTGCCATAGTCTGTTCTAGACTTGGGGACTGTGAAGAAATCTCTTGTGGCATGTCTTGTGGGGTATTTTTTTATATTTTTTAAAATATTTATTTAACTAGGCAAGTCAGTTAAGAACACATTCTTATTGTCAATGACGGCCTAGGAACAGTGGGTTAACTGCCTGTCCAGGGGCAGAACGACAGATTTATACCTTGTCAGCTCGGGGGTTTGAACTCGCAACCTTCCATGTCTTGTGGGGTATACATGGATGTCAGAGCTGTGTGCCAGTATTTCAAACAGACATCTCGGTGCGTTCAACATGTCAACACCTCTCATAAATACAAGCAGTGATGAAGACAATCTCTCCTTCACATTGAGCCAGGAGAGATTGACATGCATATTTTTAATAATAGCTCCCTGTTTACAACCAAGGGCCAGCCGTGCTGCCCTGTTCTGAACCAATTGCAATTTTCCTAAGTTTTTACCTAGCATGGACTTGTAGATGACCTGGAGCCAGTGGGTCTGGCGACGAATATGTAGCGAAGGCCAGCCGACTAGAGCATACAGGTCGCAGTGGTGGGTGGTATAAGGTGCTTTAGTGACAAAACGGATGGCACTGTGATAAACTGCATTCAGTTTGCTGAGTAGAGTGTTGGAAGCAATTTTGTAGATGACATCGCCGAAGTCGAGAATCGGTAGGATAGTCAGTTTTACTAGGGTAAGTTTGGCGGCGTGAGTGAAGGAGGCTTTGTTGCGGAATAGAAAGTCGACTCTAGATTTGATTTTCGATTGGAGATGTTTGATATGAGTCTGGAAGGAGAGTTTACAGTCTAGCCAGACACCTAGGTACTTATAGATGTCCACATATTCAAGGTCGGAACCATCCAGGGTGGTGATGCTAGACAGGCGTGCGGGTGCAGGCAGCGAACGGTTGAAAAGCATGCATTTGGTTTTACTAGCGTTTAAGAGCAGTTGGAGGCCACGAAAGGAGTGTTGTATGGCATTGAAGCTCGTTTGGAGGTTAGATAGCACAGTGTCCAAGGACGGGCCGGAAGTATATAGAATGGTGTCGTCTGCGTAGAGGTGGATCAGGGAATCGCCCGCAGCAAGAGCAACATCATTGATATATACAGAGAAAAGAGTCGGCCCGAGAATTGAACCCTGTGGCACCCCCATAGAGACTGCCAGAGGACCGGACAGCATGCCCTCCGATTTAACACACTGATCTCTGTCTGCAAAGTAGTTGGTGAACCAGGCAAGGCAGTCATCAGAAAAACCTAGGCTACTCAAATCAAATGAAATCAAATTTATTTATATAGCCCTTCGTACATCAGCTGATATCTCAAAGTGCTGTACAGAAACCCAGCCTAAAACCCCAAACAGCAAGCAATGCAGGTGTAGAAGCACTGAGTCTGCCGATAAGAATATGGTGATTGACAGAGTCGAAAGCCTTGGCAAGGTCGATGAAGACGGGTTCACAGTACTGTCTTTTATCGATGGCGGTTATGATATCGTTTAGTACCTTGAGTGTGGCTAAGGTGCACCCGTGACCGGCTCGGAAAGGGCAGGATGGATATAGGTCTGTAACAGTTTGGGTCCAGGGTGTCTCCCCCTTTAAAGAGGGGGATGACTGCGGCAGCTTTCCAATCCTTGGGGATCTCAGACGATATGAAAGAGAGGTTGAAGAGGCTGGTAATAGGGGTTGCGACAATGGCGGCGGATAGTTTCAGAAATAGAGGGTCCAGATTGTCAAGCCCAGCTGATTTGTACGGGTCCAGGTTTTGCAGCTATTTCAGAACATCTGCTATCTGGATTTGGGTAAAGGAGAACCTGGAGAGGCTTGGGCGAGTAGCTGCGGGGGGGGCGGAGCTGTTGGCCGAGGTTGGAGTAGCCAGGCGGAAGGCATGGCCAGCCGTTGAGAAATGCTTGTTGAAGTTTTTGATTATCATGGATTTATCGGTGGTGACCGTGTTACCTAGCCTCAGTGCAGTGGGCAGCTGGGAGGAGGGGCTCTTGTTCTCCATGGACTTCACAGTGTCCCAGAACTTTTTGGAGTTGGAGCTACAAGATGCAAATTTCTGCCTGAAGAAGCTGGCCTTAGCTTTCCTGACTGACTGCGTGTATTGGTTCCTGACTTCCCTGAACAGTTGCATATCGCGATGCTATTCGATGCTATTGCAGTCCGCCACAGGATGTTTTTGTGCTGGTCGAGGGCAGTCAGGTCTGGAGTGAACCAAGGGCTATATCTGTTCTTAGTTCTGCATTTTTTCAACGGAGCATGCTTATCTAAAATGGTGAGGAAGTTACTTTTAAAGAATGACCAGGCATCCTCAACTGACAGGATGAGGTCAATGTCCTTCCAGGATACCCGGGCCAGGTCGATTAGAAAGGCCTGCTCACAGAAGTGTTTTAGGGAGCGTTTGACAGTGATGAGGGGTGGTCGTTTGACTGCGGCTCCGTAGCGGATACAGGCAATGAGGCAGTGATCGCTGAGATCCTGGTTGAAGACAGCGGAGGTGTATTTGGAGGGCCAGTTGGTCAGGATGACATCTATGAGGGTGCCCTTGTTTACAGATTTAGGGTTGTACCTGGTGGGTTCCTTGATGATTTGTGTGAGATTGAGGGCATCTAGCTTAGATTGTAGGACTGCCGGTGTGTTAAGCATATCCCAGTTTAGGTCACCTAACAGAACAAACTCTGAAGCTAGATGGGGGGCGATCAATTCACAAATGGTGTCCAGGGCACAGCTGGGAGCTGAGGGGGGTCGGTAGCAGGCGGCAACAGTGAGAGACTTATTTCTGGAGAGAGTAATTTTCAAAATTAGTAGTTCGAACTGCTTGGGTATGGACCTGGAAAGTATGACATTACTTTGCAGTCTATCTCTGCAGTAGACTGCAACTCCGCCCCCTTTGGCAGTTCTATCTTGACGGAAAATGTTATAGAATTCAGACACGGCAAGGACATCAGGGTTGGCAGAGTGTGCTAAAACAGTGAGTAAAACAAACTTAGGGAGGAGGCTTCTGATGTTGACATGCATGAAACCAAGGCTTTTTTGATCACAGAAGTCAACAAATGAGGGTGCCTGGGGAAATGCAGGGCCTGGGTTTACCTCCACATCACCCGCGGAACAGAGAAGGAGTAGTATGAGGGTGCGGCTAAAGGCTATCAAAACTGGTCGCCTAGAGCGTTGGGGACCAAGATTAAAAGGAGCAGATTTCTGGTCATGGTAGAATATATTTAGGGCATAATGCGCAGACAAGGGTATGGTGCTGTGCGGGTACAGGGGAGGTAAGCCCAGGCACTGGGTGATGATAAGAGAGATTGTATCTCTGGACATGCTGGTTGTAATGGGTGAGGTCACTGCATGTGTGGGAGGTGGGACAAAGGCGGTATCAGAGGTATGAAGAGTGGAACTAGGGGCTCCATTGTAAACTAAAACAATGATAACTAACCTGAACAACAGTATACAAGGCATATTGACATTTGAGAGCTGTATTTGTAGAATATCCTCCATGCTGAAAGTCTGTTGTTTATTTGTTTATAGTAAAATAGCATTTGTATCTGGTCAAACACCATTATTTCCAGAAGTTTACTAAGGGTTATTAACAGGCTGATTGGTCGGCTATTTGAGCCAGTAAAGGGGGCCTTACTATTCTTAGGTAGCGGAATGACTTTAGCATCTCTCCAGGCCTGAGGACAAAGACTTTCTAGTAGTCTTAAATTGAAGGTATGGCAAATAGGAGTGGCAATATCGTCCGCTATTATCCTCAGTCATTTTCCATCGAAGTTGTCAGACCCCTGTGGCTTGTCATTGTTGAAAGACAACAATCATTATTTCACCTCTTCCACACTAACTTTACGGAATTTAAAATTACAATGCTCGTCTTTCATCATTTGGTCAGATATAATAAAACGTGTTTTGTTTCCGAAATGTATCAAAATTGTCAACAAATGTTACACCCATTGAGCTGCAATAATCACGTAGCCAGTTGTGAAGAGAAAGAATCCTGCTAAAACGTTCAATGCCACGATTCAGAGAGGGCACAGGGCCAGATATGATGGCTATTTTGTTAGTGTTTAGCAGAGAAAATCAACTCTTTAATATCCAGTATCAACTTTTCAGAACTGCCCTTCGTAATGTCTTTAAAACCCACATGGACTACGATAGAATCAATGTCCATGTCCTGACGTAGTACATTCGGGAGCAGCTTAGTAATGTAATTTACTCGAGCTCTGGGATAGGACATTGTTTTTGCATCAGGAACGGTCACATTTCTTACCATGGAGCTGTCCAGAATCACGGCTGGCTAGAAGGACGAGGAAATCCGCTGACTCCCACGCTTCTCAGGATTCAGAAAACCCTTTATGGACGGTCGAGAGGCAGGATAACTTAAGCCCGTTGCTCCTGGGGCAGACACAGGCACCCTCAGTGACTAGGGTGCAGGAAGATCAGGCTCTAGGACAGCGAAACTATTAGTTGTTTGTACCGGGCCTCTTGCTGTGGGTGTAAGACTGCTTTGCGGGAAGTCACAAACTTCAGCTTACTTTAGCCCATACAAACTTCAGCTTACTTTAGCCCATACAAACTTCAGCTTACTTTAGCCCATACAAACTTCAGCTTACTTTAGCCCATACAAACTTCAGCTTACTTTAGCCCATACAAACTTCAGCTTAACATCTCTCTCTCTCTCTCTCTCTCTCTCTCTCTCTCTCTCTATACCTCTATCTCTTCCTTCTCTTTCTTTCTATCTCAGGTGAGCAGATCTTTGACATAGACAGTGGTCGTCACGCTCCTCTCCACTCCCCTCCGTCAGAACACTACACCATCATTTTCAATACCTTCGTCCTCATGCAGCTTTTCAATGAGATCAACGCCAGGAAGATCCACGGAGAGAGGAACGTCTTCGACGGAATCTTCAGGAACCCTATCTTCTGTTCCATCGTCTTCGGAACCTTCGCCATCCAGGTAGGAACATACGCCATCCAGGTAGGAACATTCGCCATTCAGGTAGGAGCATTCGCCATCCAGGTAAGAACCTTTTCCATCCAGGTAAGAACCTTCTCCATCCAGGTAAGAACCTTTTCCATCCAGGTAAGAACCTTCTCCATCCAGGTAAGAACCTTCTCCATCCAGGTAAGAACCTTCTCCATCCAGGTAAGAACCTTTTCCATCCAGGTAAGAACCTTCTCCATCCAGGTAAGAACCGTTTCCATCCAGGTAGGAAACATTCGCCATCCAGGTAGGAAACATTCGCCATCCAGGTAGGAAACATTTGCCATCCAGGTAAGAACCTTCTCCATCCAGGTAGGAACATTCCCTATGGGTCCTGGTGTAAAGTAGTGCACCCTATTCCCTATGGGTCCTGGCCTAAAGTAGTGCACTACATAGAGAATAGGGTTCCATTGGGGACGCAGAAAGGTTAGCACTTGAAGCTTACTGAAGCTTTTCCTGACCTGATACTTAGTCCAATACAAGAGACCAAAACAGATCCTGATCACTGAAGCCTTGAAAACATACGGCTGGGAGCAAAGAGGGAATTATTTCACGTCTGGATGTAATTCTAGATATTGTTCGGTTTGGATGTTTTATATTTCTCCCCTGTGTGTGTGTGTGTGTGTGTGTGTGTGTGCGTGTGCGTGTGTGTGTGTGTGTGGTTGTCGGTGTCTGTGGGTGTGTCTGTGTGGTTGTCGGTGTCTGTGGGTGTGTCTGTGTGTGTGTGTGGGGGGGGGGGGGGTTCCTGTGTGCGGTAGGAAACTTGAGGTGCAGGTGTTCAGCTCCATGGATTTCCGGCCCAATTCAAGCACTGTGTTTGTGTTGATGCTAAGGTATCATGCAGATTCGTAATGTAGTTTCCTATCTGTGTGTTTACAGATTGTGATCGTACAGTTTGGAGGGAAGCCGTTCAGTTGTACTCCTCTGGATATGGAGAAGTGGGGCTGGTGTACCTTCCTTGGACTGGGAGAGTTAGTCTGGGGACAGGTAAGAATACCTTGACATTCCTACACATATATATTGACATTCCTATAAATATATATTGACATACCTATAAATATATATTGACATTCCTATAAATATATATTGACATTCCTACAAATATATATTGGCATTCCTATAAATATATATTGACATACCTGTAAATATATATTGACATTCCTATAAATAAATATTGACATTCCTATAAATATATATTGACATTCCTATAAATATATATTGACATTCCTATAAATATATATTGACATTCCTATAAATATATATTGACATTCCTAGAAATATATATTGACATACCTATAAATATATATTGACATTCCTATAAATATATATTGACATACCTATAAATATATATTGACATTCCTATAAATATATATTGACATTCCTAGAAATATATATTGACATACCTATAAATATATATTGACATTCCTATAAATATATATTGACATTCCTATAAATATATATTGACATACCTTCAAATATATCTTGACATACCTATAAATAAATATATCTTTATATACCTAAAAATATACATGTATATGCCTTGACAAACCTTTACATAGATTTGACCATACCTTTACAAATCTTGATTCCACATTTTGTTTGTGTTTCAGCCTGAATTCAAAATGGATTACATTGATTGTTCTCTACACACAATACACCACAATGACAAAGCTAAAACATGTTTTTAGAAATGTATTGAAAATTAAATTTATTTAAATTTTATTTCACCTTTATTTTACCAGGTAGGCTAGTTGAGAACAAGTTCTCATTTACAACTGTGACTTGGCCAAGATAAAGCAAAGCAGTTCGACACAAACAACAGAGTTACACATGGAAACAAACAAAACATACAGTCAATAATACAGTAGAACAAAATAAAACTAAAAGTCTATATACAGTGAGTGCAAATGAGGTAAGATAAGGGAGTTAAGGCAATAAATAGGCCATGGTGGTGAAGTAGTTACGATATAGCAATTAAACACTGGAATGGTAGATGTGCAGGAGGTGACTGTGCAGGTAGAGATACTGGGCTGCAAAGGAGCAAAATAAATAAATAAATACAGTATGGGGATGAGGTAGTTGGATGGGCTGTTTACAGATGGGCTGTGTACAGGTGCAGTGATCTGTGAGCTGCTCTGACAGCTGATGCTTAAAGCTAGTGAGGGAGATATGAGTCTCCAGCTTCAGAGATTTTTGCAGTTCATTCCAGTCATTGGCAGCAGGGAACTGGAAGGAAAGGCGACCAAAGGAGGAATTGGCTTTGGGGGTGACCAGTATAATATACCTGCTGGAGCGCGTGCTACGAGTGGGTGCTGCTATGGTGACCAGTGAGCTGAGATAAGGTGGGGCTTTACCTAGCAAAGACTTAGTTAACCGTAGTTAACCGGTAGCCAGTGGGTTTGGTGACGAGTATGAAGCGAGGGCCAACCAACGAGAGCATACAGGTTGCAGTGGTGGGTATTGTATGGGGCTTTGGTGACAAAACGGATGGCACTGTCATAGACTGCATGCAATTTGTTGGGTAGAGTGTTGGAGGCTATTTTATAGATGACATCACCAAAGTCGAGGATTGGTAGGATAGTCAGTTTTACGAGGGTATGTTTGGCAGCATGAGTGAAGGACGCTTTGTTGCGATATAGGAAGCCAATTCTAGATGTCATTTTGGATTGGAGATGTTTAATGTGAATCTGGAAGGAGAGTTTACAGTCTAACCAGACACCTAGGTATTTGTAGTTGTCCACGTATTCTAAGTCAGAACCGTCCAGAGTAGTGATGCTGGACGGGCGTGCAGGTGCGGGTAGCGATCGGTTGAATAGCATGCATTTAGTTTTACTTGCGTTTAAGAGCAGTTGGAGGCCACGGAAGGAGAGTTGTATGGCATTGAAGCTCGTCTGGAGGTTAGTTAACACAGTGTCCAAAGAAGGGCCAGAAGTATACAGAATGGTGTCGTCTGCGTAGAGGTGCATCAGAGAGTCACCAGCAGCAAGAGCGATATCATTGATGTGTACAGAGAAGAGAGTCTGCCCAAGGTTTGAACCCTGTGGCACCCCCTATAGAGACTGCCAGAGGTCCGGACAACAGGCCCTCCGATTTGACACACTGAACTCTGTCAGAGAAGTAGTTGGTAAACCAGGCGAGGCAATCATTTGAGAAACCAAGGCTGTTGAGTCTGCCGATGAGGACGTGGTGATTGACAGAGTCGAAAGCCTTGGCCAGGTTGATGAATACTCCTGCACAGTAATGTCTCTTATCGATTGCGGTTATGATGTCGTTTAGGACCTTGAGTGTGGCTGAGGTGCACCCATGACCAGCTCTGAAAGCAGATTGCATAGCGGAGAAGGTACGGTGGGATTCGAAATGGTCAGTAATCTGTTTGTTAACTTGGCTTTCAAAGACCTTAGAAAGACCGGGTAGGATAGATATAGGTCTGTAGCAGTTTGGGTCTAGAGTGTCTCCCCCTTTGAAGAGGGGGATGACCGTGGCAGCTTTCCAATCTTTGGGAATCTCAGACGACACGAAAGAGAAGTTGAACAGGCTAGTAATAGGGGTTGCAACAAGTTCGGCAGATCATTTTAGAAAGAGAGGGTCCAGATTGTCTAGCCCGGCTGAATTTTAGGGGGCCAGATTTTGCAGCTCTTTCAGAACATCAGCTATCTGGATTTGGGTGAAAGAGAAATGGGGGAGGCTTGGGCGAGTTGTTGTGGAGGGTGCCGGACAGTTGACCGGGGTAGGGGTAGCCAGGTGGAAAGCATGGCCAGCCATAGAAAAATGCTTTTTGAAATTCTCAATTATAGTGGATTTATCAGTGGTGTTTCCTAGCCTCAGAGCAGTGGGCAGCTGGGAGGAGGTGCTCTTATTATCCATGGACTTTACAGTGTCCCAGGACTTTTTTGAGTTAGTACTACAGGATGCAAATTTCTGTTTGAAAAAGCTAGCCTTAGCTTTCCTGTGTACATTTGTTCCTAACTTCCCTGAAAAGCTGCATATTACGGGGGCTGTTCGATGCTGATGCAGAACGCCACAGGATGTTTTTGTGCCGGTCAAGGGCAGACAGGTCTGGAGTGAATCAAGGACTATGTTCCTAGTTCTACATTTTTTGGAGATTGGTGCTCAGTAATGTGTTGTATTGAACAGATGGAGAGTGGTACTCAGTAATGTGTTGTATTGGAGAGTGGTACTCAGTAATGTGTTGTATTGGAGAGTGGTACTCAGTAATGTGTTGTATTGGAGAGTGGTACTCAGTAATGTGTTGTATTGGAGAGTGGTACTCAGTAATGTGTTGTATTGGAGAGTGGTACTCAGTAATGTGTTGTATTGGAGAGTGGTACTCAGTAATGTGTTGTATTGGACATATGGAGAGTGGTACTCAGTAATGTGTTGTATTGGAGAGTGGTACTCAGTAATGTGTTGTATTGGAGAGTGGTACTCAGTAATGTGTTTTATTGGAGAGTGGTACTCAGTAATGTGTTGTATTGAACAGATGGAGAGTGGTACTCAGTAATGTGTTGTATTGGAGAGTGGTACTCAGTAATGTGTTGTATTGAACACATGGAGAGTGGTACTCAGTAATGTGTTGTATTGAACAGATGGAGAGTGGTACTCAGTAATGTGTTGTATTGGAGAGTGGTACTCAGTAATGTGTTGTATTGAACAGATGGAGAGTGGTACTCAGTAATGTGTTGTATTGGAGAGTGGTACTCAGTAATGTGTTGTATTGGAGAGTGGTACTCAGTAATGTGTTGTATTGGAGAGTGGTACTCAGTAATGTGTTGTATTGGAGAGTGGTACTCAGTAATGTGTTTTATTGGAGAGTGGTACTCAGGAATGTGTTGTATTGGAGAGTGATACTCAGTAATGTGTTGTATTGGAGAGTGGTACTCAGTAATGTGTTGTATTGGAGAGTGGTACTCAGTAATGTGTTGTATTGAACAGGTGGAGAGTGGTACTCAGTAATGTGTTGTATTGGAGAGTGGTACTCAGTAATGTGTTGTATTGGAGAGTGGTACTCAGTAATGTGTTGTATTGGAGAGTGGTACTCAGGAATGTGTTGTATTGGAGAGTGATACTCAGTAATGTGTTGTATTGGAGAGTGGTACTCAGTAATGTGTTGTATTGGAGAGTGGTACTCAGTAATGTGTTGTATTGAACAGATGGAGAGTTATACTCAGTAATGTGTTTTATTGGAGAGTGGTACTCAGTAATGTGTTGTATTGGACAGATGGAGAGTTATACTCAGTAATGTGTTTTATTGGAGAGTGGTACTCAGTAATGTGTTGTATTGAAAAGATGGAGAGTGGTACTCAGTAATGTGTTGTATTGGAGAGTGGTACTCAGTAATGTGTTGTATTGGAGAGTGGTACTCAGTAATGTGTTGTATTGGACAGATGGAGAGTGGTACTCAGTAATGTGTTGTATTGAACAGATGGAGAGTGGTACTCAGTAATGTGTTGTATTGGAGAGTGGTACTCAGTAATGTGTTGTATTGGAGAGTGGTACTCAGTAATGTGTTGTATTGGAGAGTGGTACTCAGGAATGTGTTGTATTGGAGAGTGATACTCAGTAATGTGTTGTATTGGAGAGTGGTACTCAGTAATGTGTTGTATTGGAGAGTGGTACTCAGTAATGTGTTGTATTGAACAGATGGAGAGTTATACTCAGTAATGTGTTTTATTGGAGAGTGGTACTCAGTAATGTGTTGTATTGGACAGATGGAGAGTTATACTCAGTAATGTGTTTTATTGGAGAGTGGTACTCAGTAATGTGTTGTATTGAAAAGATGGAGAGTGGTACTCAGTAATGTGTTGTATTGGAGAGTGGTACTCAGTAATGTGTTGTATTGGAGAGTGGTACTCAGTAATGTGTTGTATTGAACAGATGGAGAGTGGTACTCAGTAATGTGTTGTATTGGAGAGTGATACTCAGTAATGTGTTGTATTGAACAGATGGAGAGATGTACTCAGTAATGTGTTGTATTGGAGAGTGGTACTCAGTAATGTGTTGTATTGGAGAGTGGTACTCAGTAATGTGTTGTATTAGAGAGTGGTACTCAGTAATGTGTTGTATTGAACAGATGGAGAGTGGTACTCGGTAATGTGTTGTATTGGAGAGTGGTACTCAGTAATGTGTTGTATTGGAGAGTGGTACTCAGTAATGTGTTGTATTGGAGAGTGGTACTCAGTAATGTGTTGAATTGGAGAGTTGTACTCAGTAATGTGTTGTATTGGAGAGTGGTACTCAGTAATGTGTTGTATTGGAGAGTGGTACTCAGTAATGTGTTGTATTGGACATATGGAGAGTGGTACTCAGTAATGTGTTGTATTGGAGAGTGGTACTCAGTAATGTGTTGTATTGGCGAGTGGTACTCAGTAATGTGTTGTATTGGAGAGTGGTACTCAGTAATGTGTTGTATTGAACAGATGGAGAGTGGTACTCAGTAATGTGTTGTATTGGAGAGTGGTACTCAGTAATGTGTTGTATTGAACACATGGAGAGTGGTACTCAGTAATGTGTTGTATTGAACAGATGGAGAGTGGTACTCAGTAATGTGTTGTATTGGAGAGTGGTACTCAGTAATGTGTTGTATTGAACAGATGGAGAGTGGTACTCAGTAATGTGTTGTATTGGAGAGTGGTACTCAGTAATGTGTTGTATTGGAGAGTGGTACTCAGTAATGTGTTGTAATGGAGAGTGGTACTCAGTAATGTGTTGTATTGGAGAGTGGTACTCAGTAATGTGTTGTATTGGAGAGTGGTACTCAGTAATGTGTTGTATTGGAGAGTGGTACTCAGGAATGTGTTGTATTGGAGAGTGATACTCAGTAATGTGTTGTATTGGAGAGTGGTACTCAGTAATGTGTTGTATTGGAGAGTGGTACTCAGTAATGTGTTGTATTGAACAGATGGAGAGTTGTACTCAGTAATGTGTTTTATTGGAGAGTGGTACTCAGTAATGTGTTGTATTGGACAGATGGAGAGTGGTACTCAGTAATGTGTTGTATTGAACAGATGGAGAGTGGTACTCAGTAATGTGTTGTATTGGAGAGTGGTACCCAGTAATGTGTTGTATTGGAGAGTGGTACTCAGTAATGTGTTGTATTGGAGAGTGGTACTCAGGAATGTGTTGTATTGGAGAGTGATACTCAGTAATGTGTTGTATTGGAGAGTGGTACTCAGTAATGTGTTTTATTGGAGAGTGGTACTCAGTAATGTGTTGTATTGGACAGATGGAGAGTGGTACTCAGTAATGTGTTGTATTGAAAAGATGGAGAGTGGTACTCAGTAATGTGTTGTATTGGAGAGTGGTACTCAGTAATGTGTTGTATTGGAGAGTGGTACTCAGTAATGAGTTGTATTGAACAGATGGAGAGTTGTACTCAGTAATGTGTTGTATTGGAGAGTGATACTCAGTAATGTGTTGTATTGAACAGATGGAGAGATGTACTCAGTAATGTGTTGTATTGGAGAGTGGTACTCAGTAATGTGTTGTATTGGAGAGTGGTACTCAGTAATGTGTTGTATTGGAGAGTGGTACTCAGTAATGTGTTGTATTAGAGAGTGGTACTCAGTAATGTGTTGTATTGAACAGATGGAGAGTGGTACTCGTTAATGTGTTGTATTGGAGAGTGGTACTCAGTAATGTGTTGTATTGAACAGATGGAGAGTGGTACTCAGTAATGTGTTGTATTGAACAGATGGAGAGTGGTACTCAGTAATGTGTTGTATTTGAGAGTGGTACTCAGTAATGTGTTGTATTGGAGAGTGGTACTCAGTAATGTGTTGTATTGGAGAGTGGTACTCAGTAATGTGTTGTATTGGAGAGTGGTACTCAGTAATGTGTTCCTATTCAGGAAAAAAAGTGAATTACATTGAAACATTTTTTAGCAGTATTACTTTAGTGCCTTGTTGCAAACAAGATGCATGTTTTGGAATATTTTTATTCTGTACAGGCTTCCTTCTTTTCACGCTGTCATTTAGGTTAGTATTGTGGAGTAACTACAATGTTGTTGATCCATCCTCAGTTTTCTCCTATCACAGCCATTAAACTCTGTCATTTAGGTTAGTAATTGTGGAGTAATTACAATGTTGTTGATCCATCCTCAGTTTTCTCCTCTCACAGCCATTAAACTCTGTCATTTAGGTTAGTAATTGTGGAGTAATTACAATGTTGTTGATCCATCCTCAGTTTTCTCCAATCACAGCCATTCAACTCTGTAACTGTTTTAAAGTCACCATTGGCCTCATGGTGAAATTCCTGAGCGGTTTCCTTCCTCTCCGGCAACTGAGTTAGGAAGGACGCCTGTATCTTTGTAGTGACTGGGTGTATTGATACACCATCCAAAGTGTAATTAATAACTTCACAATGCTTAAAGGGAAATTCTGTGTCAGATTGTTTAAATCTTTACCCGTCAACCAATAGGTGGCCTTCTTGGCGAGGCGTTGGAAAACCTCCCTGGTCTTTGTGGTTGAATCTGTGTTTGACTTTCACTGCTCGACTGAGGGACCTTACAGATAAAATTGTATGTGTGGGTTACAGAGATGAGGTAGTCATTCAACAATCATGAAACGTATTAATCAACATTTTTACTCCTGAACTTATTTCTGCTTGGCATAAAAAAAAAGGGGCTTGGATATTTATTGACTTAAGACATTTCAGATCTTCATTTTTTGTTTTATTCATTTGTAAAAAACAAAAATTAAAAAAAAAAGAAATTAATCTGAGCAACATAATTCCACGTTGACGTTATGCGGTATTCTGAGTAGGCCAGTGTAATATATTTGAAATGCAGGCTGTAACACAACAACTTGTGGAAAGGTCAAGGGGATGTGAATACTGTCTGCAGCCACTGTAACGTAACAACCCTGAACATTGGTTCAGTCATTTGTTTATATTTAGTCTTGTCGCTTAATATTATTGTTCTCCATGTTTAGGCCCCATGTGAAGTAAAATGTTTTTCATTGAACAACATGCTAAATGCATTATTATGTTTTCATTAAAGAAACATGAACATGACATTTAGTCGTGTATCGGAGTTCTTTTAGCATTTCAACCCCGCTTAGAAGAAATATACATCTCCCTCATTCCCCCTTGTCTGTGTCTCAGAATCATATCTCTCCTCATTCCCCCTTGTCTGTGTCTCAGAATCATATCTCTCCTCATTCCCCCTTGTCTGTGTCTCAGAATCATATCTCTCCTCATTCCCCCTTGTCTGTGTCTCAGAATCATATCTCTCCTCATTCCCCCTTGTCTGTGTCTCAGAATCATATCTCTCCTCTTTCCCCCTTGTCTGTGTCTCAGAATCATATCTCTCCTCATTCCCCCTTGTCTGTGTCTCAGAATCATATCTCTCCTCATTCCCCCTTGTCTGTGTCTCAGAATCATATCTCTCCTCTTTCCCCCTTGTCTGTGTCTCAGAATCATATCTCTCCTCATTCCCCCTTGTCTGTGTCTCAGAATCATATCTCTCCTCATTCCCCCTTGTCTGTGTCTCAGAATCATATCTCTCCTCATTCCCCCTTGTCTGTGTCTCAGAATCATATCTCTCCTCATTCCCCCTTGTCTGTGTCTCAGAATCATATCTCTCCTCATTCCCCCTTGTCTGTGTCTCAGAATCATATCTCTCCTCATTCCCCCTTGTCTGTGTCTCAGAATCATATCTCTCCTCATTCCCCCTTGTCTGTGTCTCAGAATCATATCTCTCCTCTTTCCCCCTTGTCTGTGTCTCAGAATCATATCTCTCCTCATTCCCCCTTGTCTGTGTCTCAGAATCATATCTCTCCTCTTTCCCCCTTGTCTGTGTCTCAGAATCATATCTCTCCTCTTTCCCCCTTGTCTGTGTCTCAGAATCATATCTCTCCTCATTCCCCCTTGTCTGTGTCTCAGAATCATATATCTCCTCATCCCCCCTTGTCTGTGTCTCAGAATCATATCTCTCCTCATTCCCCCTTGTCTGTGTCTCAGAATCATATCTCTCCTCATTCCCCCTTGTCTGTGTCTCAGAATCATATCTCTCCTCATTCCCCCTTGTCTGTGTCTCAGAATCATATCTCTCCTCTTTCCCCCTTGTCTGTGTCTCAGAATCATATCTCTCCTCATTCCCCCTTGTCTGTGTCTCAGAATCATATCTCTCCTCATTCCCCCTTGTCTGTGTCTCAGAATCATATCTCTCCTCATTCCCCCTTGTCTGTGTCTCAGAATCATATCTCTCCTCTTTCCCCCTTGTCTGTGTCTCAGAATCATATCTCTCCTCATTCCCCCTTGTCTGTGTCTCAGAATCATATCTCTCCTCTTTCCCCCTTGTCCCCCCCCCCCCCCCCCCCCAAGGTGATTGCCACCATCCCTAACAGCAAGCTACGGTTCCTGCGAGGGGCAGGCCAGCTGACCAAGAAGAACGAGATGCCCGGGGACGAAGACATGAACGAGGACAATGAGGAGATTGACCACGCGGAGAGGGAGCTGAGACGCGGACAGGTCCTCTGGTTCAGGGGGCTCAACCGCATTCAGACTCAGGTGAGGAACCAATGACAAGCTGTGGGAGAGACGGAGGAACCAATGACAAGCTGTGGGAGGGAAAGAGGAACCAATGACAAGCTGTGGGAGGGAAAGAGGAACCAATGACAAGCTGTGGGAGGGAAAGAGGGACCAATGACAAGCTGTGGGAGGGAAAGAGGAACCAATGACAAGCTGTGGGAGGGAAAGAGGAACCAATGACAAGCTGTGGGAGAGAAAGAGGAACCAATGACAAGCTGTGGGAGGGAAAGAGGAACCAATGACAAGCTGTGGGAGGGAAAGACCGATTACACTGTGAAAATACTACCGTCATGAAATATATATAGACCGAGTACACTGTGACTTTTCAAGATGACAGCGATGTATTTAACTTAACAAACATGTGACAAAAATACTGCAATTTCAATCTATTTTACACCTATCAGAGTGGATTTGAATGAGAAATAGTATTGGAGTACCTCAAGGATCCATATTAGGACCCCTGGCCTTAAGAAACTTTACATAAAGGTTCTACCTGATACCAGATACTACTAGATAGATGTATTTGTTGAAGTAACCCTGGGCATTAGACACCTACCTACTCAGATCCATCTCTACCCTGTTTGGGGTGTTTGGCTACTGTATCTAAATTTGAAGTACCACAAGGATAATAGTAGGACCTTTCCTATTATACCTGTATCTAAATCCATTAGTTCCAGTATTTCCTCCTCCTTAGACACATTGCATGACACTTCTACAGTAGGTGCTCAGTAGAAGGTGTCTGGTAGATGGTAGACTACAGTAGAAGGTGTCTGGTAGATGGTAGACTACAGTAGAAGGTGTCTGGTAGATGGTAGACTACAGTAGAAGGTGTCTGGTGGATGGTAGATGATAGATGGTAGACTACAGTAGAAGGTGTCTGGTAGATGGTAGACTACAGTAGAAGGTGTCTGGTAGATGGTAGATGGTAGACTACAGTAGAAGGTGTCTGGTAGATGGTAGACTACAGTAGAAGGTGTCTGGTAGATGGTAGATGGTAGACTACAGTAGAAGGTGTCTGGTAGATGGTAGACTACAGTAGAAGGTGTCTGGTAGATGGTAGATGGTAGACTACAGTAGAAGGTGTCTGGTAGATGGTAGACTACAGTAGAAGGTGTCTGGTGGATGGTAGATGATAGACTACAGTAGAAGGTGTCTGATAGATGGTAGACTACAGTAGAAGGTGTCTGGTGGATGGTAGACTACAATAGAAGGTCTGGTAGATGGTAGACTACAGTAGAAGGTGTCTGGTAGATGGTAGATGGTAGACTGCAGTAGAAGGTGTCTGGTAGATGGTAGACTACAGTAGAAGGTGTCTGGTAGATGGTATATGGTAGACTGCAGTAGAAGGTGTCTGGTGGATGGTAGATGGTAGACTGCAGTAGAATGTGTCTGGTAGATGGTAGACTGCAGTAGAAGGTGTCTGGTAGATGGTAGATGGTAGACTGCAGTAGAATGTGTCTGGTAGATGGTAGACTGCAGTAGAAGGTGTCTGGTGGATGGTAGATGGTAGACTGCAGTAGAATGTGTCTGGTAGATGGTAGACTGCAGTAGAAGGTGTCTGGTAGATGGTAGATGGTAGACTGCAGTAGAATGTGTCTGGTAGATGGTAGACTGCAGTAGAAGGTGTCTGGTAGATGGTAGACTGTAGTAGAAGGTGTCTGGCAGATGGTAGACTGCAGTTGAAGGTGTCTGTTAGATGGTAGACTACAGTAGAAGGTGTCTGGTAGATGGTAGATGGCAGACTGCAGTAGAAGGTGTCTGGTAGATGGTAGACTGCAGTAGAAGGTGTCTGGTAGATGGTAGACTACAGTAGAAGGTGTCTGGTAGATGGTAGATGGCAGACTGCAGTTGAAGGTCTCTGGTAGATGGTAGACTGCAGTAGAAGGTGTCTGGTAGATGGTAGATGGCAGACTGCAGTAGAAGGTGTCTGGTAGATGGTAGACTGCAGTAGAAGGTGTCTGGTAGATGGTAGATGGTAGACTGCAGTAGAAAGTGTATGGTAGATGGTAGATGGTAGACTGCAGTAGAAGGTGTCTGGTAGATGGTAGATGGTAGACTGCAGTAGAAGGTGTCTGGTAGATGGTAGACTACAGTAGAAGGTGTCTGGTAGATGGTAGACTACAGTAGAAGGTGTCTGATAGATGGTAGACTACAGTAGAAGGTGTCTGGTGGATGGTAGACTACAATAGAAGGTCTGGTAGATGGTAGACTACAGTAGAAGGTGTCTGGTAGATGGTAGATGGTAGACTGCAGTAGAAGGTGTCTGGTAGATGGTAGACTACAGTAGAAGGTGTCTGGTAGATGGTAGACTGCAGTAGAAGGTGTCTGGTAGATGGTAGATGGTAGACTGCAGTAGAAAGTGTATGGTAGATGGTAGACTACAGTAGAAGGTGTCTGATAGATGGTAGACTACAGTAGAAGGTGTCTGGTAGATGGTAGACTACAGTAGAAGGTGTCTGGTAGATGGTAGACTACAGTAGAAGGTGTCTGGTAGATGGTAGACTACAGTAGAAGGTGTCTGGTAGATGGTAGACTACAGTAGAATGTGTCTGGTAGATGGTAGACTGCAGTATAATGTGTCTGGTGGATGGTAGACTGCAGTAGAAGGTGTCTGGTAAATGGTAGACTGCAGTAGAAGGTGTCTGGTGGATGGTAGATGGTAGACTGCAGTAGAATGTGTCTGGTAGATGGTAGACTACAGTAGAAGGTGTCTGGTGGATGGTAGATGGTAGACTGCAGTAGAATGTGTCTGGTAGATGGTAGATGGTAGACTGCAGTAGAATGTGTCTGGTAGATGGTAGATGGTAGACTGCAGTAGAAGATGTCTGGTGGATGGTAGATGGTAGACTGCAGTAGAATGTGTCTGGTGGATGGTAGATGGTAGACTACAGTAGAATGTGTCTGGTGGATGGTAGATGGTAGACTGCAGTAGAATGTGTCTGGTAGATGGTAGACTGCAGTAGAATGTGTCTGGTGGATGGTAGACTGCAGTAGAATGTGTCTGGTAGATGGTAGACTACAGTAGAAGATGTCTGGTGGATGGTAGATGGTAGACTGCAGTAGAATATGTCTGTTAGATGGTAGATGGTAGACTGCAGTAGAATGTGTCTGGTAGATGGTAGATGGTAGACTACAGTGGATCCACCCTGAAGCTCCTCCAGGAACACTTTTCCTAGGTCTCCAGGAAACTAATTTCTACCGGACATAAAATATACTGTAGCATCTATTGGAATGGGTTGGGATGTGTGGTGCGAAGAGCAGCAGTAGGAGTGGGATAGGATGGGATGGGATAAGATGGGATAGGATAGGGTAGGATGGGACAGGATGGGATGGGATAAGATGGGATGGGATAAGATGGGATAGGATAGGATGGGATAGGATGGGATGGGATAAGATGGGATAGGATGGGATGGGATAGGATGGGATGGGATAAGATGGGATGGGATGGGATGGGATGGGATGGGACGGGACGGGATGGGATGGGATGAGAAAAGATGGGATAGGATAGGATGGGATAGGATGGGATAGGATAGGATGGGATAGGATGGGATAGAATGGGATGGGATGGGAAAGGATGGGATGGGATAGGATGGGATAGGATAGGATGGGATATGATGGGATAGGATGGGATAGGATGGGATGGGATAGAATAGGATGGGATGGGATGGGATAGGATGGGATAGGATAGGGTGGGATAGGATGGGATAGGATGGGATGGGATGGGATGGGATAGGATGGGATAGGATAGGATGGGATAAGATGGGATGGGATAGGATGGGATAAGATAGGATGGGATGGGATAGGATGGGATAGGATGGGATGGGATGGGATAGGATGGGATGGGATGGGATAGGATGGGATGGAATAAGATGGGATGGGATAGGATGGGATGGAATAAGATAGGATGGGATGGGATAGGATGGGATGGGATAAGATAGGATGGGATGGGATAAGATAGGATGGGATGGGATGGGATAAGATATGAATTGGGTGGGATGGGATGGGATAAGATAGGATGGGATGGAATAGGATGGGATGGGATGGAATAAGATAGGATGGGATGAGATAAGATAGGATGGGATGGGATAAGATAGGATGGGATGGGATAAGATAGGATGGGATGGGATAAGATAGGATGGGATGGGATAAGATAGGATGGGATAAGATATGAATTGGGTGGGATGGGAGAAGATAGGATGGGATGGAATAGGATGGGATGGGATGGGATAAGATGGGATGGGATGGGATAAGATAGGATGGGATAGGATAGGATAGGATGGGATGGGATAGGATGGGATGGGATAGGATGGGATGGGATAAGATGGGATGGGATAGGATAGGATGGGATGGGATGGGATAGGATGGGATGGGATAAGATAGGATGGGATGGGATGGGATGGGATGTTTGGGGTGAAGAGCAGCAGTAGAAGAGCAGCAGCATTAGATCTAATGTTTCCCTGGTGTCAGCATCTGTTATCTTTGATTTTCAGGAGGGGACATTTAGTTCGAAAACTTGCAAAGAGAGACGGTGGAGCTCCTCGTTACTGTTCCGCTCCTCATTCTAGCACATCTCTCGATTCTCTCTTATCACGTATGGACTCAGAACGTAATGGAGCAGCTAACTAATTACGGAAGACTTTAGTTCTGGGTTAACTGAGATGATCCAGCCACTGGCAGACGCTGGCACGGACATGGCGTTGACATCTGGAAGCTGTAAACCAAACTTGGCATCCCGTCAGCTCCATCTGATCGCGATAGAAACTCAGTCACTCTGGGCATTGTGATAGATGTCTCACCTACATGTACGTTAGAAAAACCAAGTTCCCTCCCGGAGTAGCCTGTCTGTCTAGCTTATTACCTTGGCCCTGTCTGCTGCAAACTGTCAGTCTATCGTGCTTCCATAGCTTGCCTGTCACAACCTGTCTGTCTATCGTACTGCCATAGCCTGTCTGTCACAACCTGTCTGTCTATCGTACTGCCATAGCTTGTCTTTCACAACCTGTCTGTCTATCATACTACCATAGCATGTCTGTCTTTCTGAGCAGCCTGTCTTGTGTTCTCCTCCTCCAGATCGATGTGGTGAACACGTTCAAGAGCGGCAGCTCCTATCAGGGCCAGCTACGGAGACAGTCCTCCACCACCAGTCAGAACCAGGATGTAACCAATGTTTCTAGTCCCAGTCACGTGTCCTTGTCCAATGCCCTTTCTCCTACCTCTCCTACCAGCATTGCCTCTCCCGCTGGGCGTGAGTCACTGTCCTCTGTCAGCTTCTGCTACTTCAGAGATGTCTTACAGTCTCCTACCATAGCAGTATCCCATTTTTTTACATTTACATTGTAAAACTCCTTGTTTTTCTAGAAATCCCATTGGAATAACCAGGAAACCAGGAAATCTGTGAATCCTCCAACCAGGATTTCTGGAAAACCTTGGAATTTTTGGGAAAGTTTTGCAAACCCTAGTCAGAAGTCATTTTCATGACAATATCACGTAGCCCGGTAAAACTCTGAAGGTTATGGTTAATCTATACATTCTACAGTCCAGAGATTATTCTTTCTTGTAGCTAATTTACACCAGTCTGGTTGCCAGATCTGTAAGGGTTTTAGCTAGCTCTAGCTAACTAGTTGGTAATGACCATGTCCTTGTGACCAAGCTAAGGTTGCGACATTTTTGTAATTTTCTCCAAATTCCCAGATTGGCAAGAAATCATGGTTGGAGGATTTCATGCTTTTCCCTCTCCTGATTCCGCGAGTCTTCCAATCCGGTTTTTCAGAATAAATTGGGAAAGTTACAGTATTTATGCAACTCTAGACCAGACCAAGCTAGTGGATCAGGAGTATATGTTGCATCTCTGAAGACATCTTCTCTAGACGTACTAATTTTCTTTCTGCATTTTCTTTTGCTTCTATTTTCTTAACATTCTGTTCATCTGTGGCTCGGCCTCCCCCAGAGTGCTGTTTTTTCATGGTTACATGTCTTTGTTTACCCAGAGTGCTGTTTTTTCATTGTTACATGTCTTTGTTTTCCCAGAGTGCTAAGAGTGGAGTGAGGCTACCGCCCACGGCGTGAATTTCAGGTTGTGAGTCCTTCCGTTGTCTGATAAACTTGATGTAAAACTAATTCAACAAAAAAACTCACCCGGCTGGGTAAACATTCAAGTATAAGTTTCAGCCAATGGTATCAACCCTTACTGAGCCATATAAAATTACTTTATGGACCTGACCTGATGGTTTCCATGCATGCGGAAGTCTATAGCGTCACATTATTTACAGGGGAAACCTGGACCCGGTGTCTCCCCCCACTATACAGCTGAGAAGACAAGATGGAAGATGGAAGTTCTCTCTCTCTCTGGTCTTTATGTAAATCAGAGGGCCTGTAGCCCTCAGTGTATACCTTTCTAGGGCGGCAGGTAGACTAGTGGTTAGAGTGGTGGGTCAGTAACTGGTATGGTCAGATAGACTAGTGGTTATAGTGGTGGGTCAGTAACTGGTATGGTCAGATAGACTAGTGGTTATAGTGGTGGGTCAGTAACTGGTATGGTCAGATAGACTAGTGGTTATAGTGGTGGGTCAGTAACTGGTATGGTATGGTCAGATAGACTAGTGGTTAGAGTGGTGGGTCAGGTAGACTAGTGGTTAGAGTGGTGGGTCAGGTAGACTAGTGGTTAGAGTGGTGGGTCAGGTAGACTAGTGGTTAGAGTGGTGGGTCAGGTAGACTAGTGGTTAGAGTGGTGGGTCAGTAACTGGTATGGTATGGTCAGATAGACTAGTGGTTAGAGTGGTGGGTCAGATAGACTAGTGGTAAGAGTGGTGGGTCAGGTAGACTAGTGGTTAGAGTGGTGTCTGCCATCCACACGCTGTCTGCCATCTGCCCGGTACGGTTGAAACCATCCGTGAAGAGCACACTTCTCCAGCGTGCCAGTGGCCATTGAAGGTGAGCATGTTTCCCACTGAAATCTGTTACGACGCCAAACTGCAGTTAAGTTAAGACCCTGGTGAGGACGACGATCATGCAGATGAACTTCTATGGGTTGTGTAAACCCATAGCTTCACCAGCTGTCCAGGTGGCTGGTCTCAGACAATGTCGCAGGTGAAGAAGCCTGGTGTAGATGTTGTAGGGTTTTGTGGTTACATGTGGTCTGCAGTTGTGAGGCCGGTTGGCTAATTCTCTAAAACGATGTTGGCGGCGGCTTATGATAGAGAAATTAACATTCAATTATCTGGCAACAGCTGTGGTGGATATTCCTGCAGTCAGGATGCCAAATGAACGTTCTCCCAAAACTAGAAACATCTATTTCAACGGAACATTTTAGTGGCCTTTTATTGTACCCAGCACAAGGTGCACCTGCGTAACGATCGTGCTGTTTAATCAGCTTCTCGATATACCACAGCTATCAGGTGGATGGCAAATGGGAAATGCCCATTAACAGAGAGACGTTAACCAATTTGTGCACTAAAGTTGAGAGAAATAAGCTTTTATTTTTTATTCAAATTTAACATTTCTGTGATCTTTCATTTCAGCCGATGAAATATGGGACCAACAATTTTACATGTTGCGTTTTATATTTTTTGTTCGGTGTTGAGTATATTTTAAGGATACTAGATACTACTATGTAATGTTTTGATAGGTATTTTGTCCAATGAGAATCGTAACAACAACAGTGACCAAACAGCGCTACTATGGATCCTATACTTGACTGTCTACTCAGCCATGCATGGAGTTAAGCTCAGAGAAACAGACCAGTATTATCTCGTGGTACAGCTAGTCGTCTGTGTGGCCTGTGTTCTGTTCTGTCATCGCCGTGTGCAGACAGCGGCATAACTACACGGTGTTGTCCCCGTTGCATGTTCCACCTTGTCCTGTTGGTTGTCTCGACGGCTGAAACTCCTGGTCTGTTTCCATTGTCTTGTTTTGTTGTAAAACTATTACGCTTTACAAGGCATCTCATCTACCCCCCCCCCCCCTCCCCCCACACACACACACACAAAAACCTGGGCATTCGTCCTGTATCTTCATATTCCTCATCCATTCACAGTCTCAATGGATGTCTACCCATCCTTGTCCTGGTACGTCTCTCTGAACTCTGAACTTTTTCCTCCTGCCGTTACCCGACTTCTGTAACTTGCATGTGTTTTTTTTTTTTATTTCTCTTTACATTTTCTTTTTATTAACGTGTCTTATCTCTTTATAGGTATATCGGACATTGGATCCTAACGTAAACAAATAACGAGTGTTGCCTTTATCTTTGTGTATTTTTTTTTAAATGTTTATTTTTTTACTTCCCAGTGTTTTGATCCAAATGAGCGAGTTGAACACGGACTGCAGTGTTCTACTCCTCTGCCTCTCCTCACTCTCTATCTGTCCGTCTGTCTATCTCAGAGGGTTCTCTATCACTACCTGCCTCAGCTGACTATCTTTCCTGACGGTTCTTATTTGCTCTGGTGTGTTCCCCCCCCCCCACCCCCCCTACACACAGATTCGGGTCGTGAACGCATTCCGTAGCTCTCTCTACGAAGGCCTTGAGAAACCGGACTCCAGACCGTCCATCCACAACTTCATGACCCACCCAGAGTTTAGGATAGAGGACTCCACCCCCCACATCCCCCTGATTGATGACACTGACTTAGAGGAGGACCCATCGCTGAGGAACACCCACCAGCCCCAGACAGGCAGCCAGCCCCAGTCCCCCAACAAGAACAACAATGCCGTCGACAGCGGCATCAACCTCACCATCGACACCACCAGTAAATCAGCTGCATCCTCCGGCCCAGCCAGCCCACTGCACAGTCTGGAGACCTCCCTCTAGTGGCCTGCAGCTGGCTGGTGGAGATGTCCCTCTGGCAGAGCAGTGTCCCTCTGACAGCTCCCCACTGCAATCTGGAATCCTTTGTCTTTAGGCCTGGTAGAGAACTTACCTACTGCAGCCTGGTGGCTCCCACACTGCAGTTTGGAGACTTCCGTCTTGCAGTCTCATGGAGACCTCATTGGTCTGCAGTTTGGATACCTTCCTCTATCTCCTGATGTCTCCTGTTGTCTCCTGTTGTCTCCTGGTGTCTCCTGATGTCTCCTGATGTTTCCTGTTGTCTCCTGCTGTCTCCTGCTGTCTCCTGATGTCTCCTGATGTCTCCTGATGTTTCCTGTCTCCTGATGTCTCCTGATGTCTCCTCATGTCTCCTGTCTCCTGCTGTCTCCTGTCTCCTGATGTCTCCTGTCTCCTGATGTCTCCTGTCTCCTGCTGTCTCCTGTCTCCTGCTGTGTCCTGTCTCCTGATGTCTCCTGATGTCTCCTGTCTCCTGATGTCTCCTGTCTCCTGCTGTGTCCTGTCTCCTGATGTCTCCTGATGTCTCCTGTCTCCTGATGTCTCCTCATGTCTCCTGTCTCCTGCTGTCTCCTGTCTCCTGATGTCTCCTGTCTCCTGATGTCTCCTGTCTCCTGCTGTCTCCTGTCTCCTGCTGTGTCCTGTCTCCTGATGTCTCCTGATGTCTCCTGTCTCCTGCTGTCTCCTGTCTCCTGATGTCTCCTGATGTCTCCTGTCTCCTGATGTCTCCTGTCTCCTGCTGTGTCCTGTCTCCTGCTGTACCTGGAGAAAGCATACTACTACAGCTATACAATCAGAAAGAGTAACAAAGCCAACGCACATGACCTGAGTGTGTGTGTGCGTGTCTGTACGGTATGTATGTGTGTACTGTGTGTGTGTGTGTGTGTGTGTGTGTGTGTGTGTGTGTGTGTGTGTGTGTGTGTGTGTGTGTGTGTGTGTGTGTGTGTGTGTGTGTGTGTGTGTGTGTGTGTGTGTGTGTGTGTGTGTGTGTGTGTGCGTGCGCACTGCTGACTGACTGAACCATGTTTCTAGCAGCAGTAAAGTAGAGAACCAGAAAGACCTGGGAGGAGTGAAAACCAGTCTAACCTAACCTTACTCCACAATAACAATGACTATATCTAAACCTAACCTTACTCCACAATAACAATGACTATATCTAAACCTAACCTTACTCCACAATGACTATATCTAAACCTAACCTTACTCCACAATAACAATGACTATATCTAAACCTAACCTTACTCCACAATAACAATGACTATATCTAAACCTAACCTTACTCCACAATAACAATGACTATATCTAAACCTAACCTTACTCCACAATAACAATGACTATATCTAAACCTAACCTTACTCCACAATAACAATGACTATATCTAAACCTAACCTTACTCCACAATAACAATGACTATATCTAAACCTAACCTTACTCCACAATAACAATGACTATATCTAAACCTAACCTTACTCCACAATAACAATGACTATATCTAAACCTAACCTTACTCCACAATAACAATGACTATATCTAAACCTAACCTTACTCCACAATAACAATGACTATATCTAAACCTAACCTTACTCCACAATAACAATGACTATATGAATAATAGTTTGAATTACATAAAAACATTTTTATCGCTCCTGCATGAATGTACTTTACCCCAACGTTTTTATTTAAATTGTTTTCAAAACATTTTTTGTTGAATGATTTGATTGGGTGGGTCGGTAGGAAGTGCTGTGGACTTTAAAGACAACCGATTCACCCGTCTGTGAGTTCCCTGTGTGGTTTAAGTGTAACGATGTATTTATAAATGAGATCAAGTTTGTCGGGCTCGACTTGCACAGTAGATTTGCACCTGTTTGGAAAAGAGGATAATAAATAAATAATAATAAATAAATAGTATTTCTTAAAGATAGTATATATACATATATATAAAGAGTTTATCTTTGTTTGTTGGCATGTTGCCTTGTTTCTTCTTTAATGGTTCTAACTATTTTAACTTATTTATGTCCTAAAGAGAATGTCATTTGTTTACAACACCTGTAGATACTTCCTGGTTCATTTGTAGGGTGTCAAACCATTCAGCAGATGTAGTTGAGGAAAAACTCGAGTTGTTTTGAGTTCTGCTCGTTGGTGTTTATAACATACTGTGTACTGAACTTGCCTGCTATCTTGTCAAATATTGTAGATAATTTTAGAGGATAACAAAAGAAAACCAAAATATAATGGTATATATATATATATATATATATATTCATGTGGCATTGTGTTATTATATGATTGGTAGGATGAACTCTGAACGGCTTCCTTCGTTTCCACACAGAGATCTGAATAAGACGAAAGGTTTATTTCTTTAATTACTATTTCTCTTATTTTTTTGTTATTGTTCATTAAAAAGCGTAAACGTTGAGACTGAGAGGGTGAACAGGCCTTCTATAACAGACATGTCTTCTATTTAAAATTTACTTGTTTTAAGGAAAATGTTTTCATTTTTGTGTGACCGTGAAAGACTGCAATGGATTCATATTAGAAATTGCAAACTAAGTTATATTTGGGGCTTATCTGTATGGAAAAATCTAAAAGTTGTTTTAAAAATCTTGTGATATATTGTGTTGATTTCTTTAATTTTACATTTTTATTGATTTCTTGTTTTCCTTCAAAAAGAAAGAAACACACAGCTATCCAGAAATGGTTGGCGTTTTGAAAAAACAACAAAAACAACAATAAAATGGAATTATGCTTTGACTGTTTTTAAAAACGTGGAACAAGAGAAGAAGAAAAAATAACCCCCCGACCTGGATGAAGTTCTGGGTTGAACCTCTCTGTACTGTTACTTGTGTTTCTGATTGTTTTAACCAAGCTTGTCTTCCTGCCTTCAACCAAGTATACTCTAGCATCTTAAAAAGTATTCACTAGTTGTTATAACTATTTATTGTGCTTTTAAAAGAGGAGGAAGCAGAGAACGAGAGGGACCAAAGCAGGAAGGGACACATCATTTTGCTATCCATCCAAAAGGCATTGAGATGTCGATAATAGCGGCCCAGACCAAATCTATTGAGTTATTGTTATATTTCTATACGTCATTGAAAAGCATGATGTAATAAGCAAGTTGAACCAATCCAATTGTTCTCCTCTGAATGAGTCTTTTGGTAATTATATCTTGATCTGATTTGTCTTTTCCTTCCTGTGTATTTCATTATTAAACCCCTTCTGCCATCAGATCAGGAGAGAGTGCACCAAGGTTTAAGTTAAACTCGGGCCTGTTGAAGAAGGACCATTTTTCATATTCTTTTTTTTTCATTCAGAAATGTTTATCTTGACTTCTAAATTTGCTTGAAAAAAAACGCTTTTCTATCAACGTTTTCTTTTAAACCTTGATGTTTTTCTGTAAAACAATTTACATCAAAAAAAACTTAAACCGAAGGTTCACCATTCTCCCATATATACATTAAATATATACATTAAATCTATACATTCAGCTCTATACATTCAGCTCTATACATTCAGCTCTATACATTCAGCTCTATACATTCAGCTCTATACATTCAACTCTATACATTCAACTCTATACATTCAGCTCTATACATTCAGCTCTATACATTCAACTCTATACATTCAGCTCTATACATTCAGCTCTATACATTCAGCTCTATACATTCAGCTCTATGCATTCAGCTCTATACATTCAGCTCTATACATTCAGCTCTATGCATTCAGCTCTAAGATGACAAAACAGTGATTAGTAGAGTTTTCTACTAAGACACGGAGGAATGTCTCCTAAGAGGATCCGTTCAGGCTAGTGGGCTGTGTTCTACTAAACACTACTAAATAACTCTATAACAGACGTCATTACCAACCAGGGCTTGTATTCAAGATTTGTTTTCGAGTGCTGATCTAGGATCAGGTCCCCGTCTCTTATTCACGGTCATTTAAAAGGTCAAACTGATACTACTGGGGAGGGGGGGGGGGGGGGGGGGGTCCTGATACTACAGGGGGGTCCTGATACAACAGGGGGGTCCTGATACAACAGGGGGGTCCTGATACAACAGGGGGGTTCTGATACTACACGGGGGGTCCTGATACTAGAGGGGGGGGGGGGTCCTGATACTACACAGGGGTCCTGATACAACAGGGGGGGTCCTAAGCTGTTGGTCAAATCACACCATGCTACACAGCATCTCCAAGCTGTTGGTCAAATCACACCATGCTACACAGTATCTCTAAGCTGTTGGTCAAATCACACCATGCTACACAGCATCTCCAAGCTGTTGGTCAAATCACACCATGCTACACAGCATCTCCAAGCTGTTGGTCAAATCACACCATGCTACACAGCATCTCCAAGCTGTTGGTCAAATCACACCATGCTACACAGCATCTCCAAGCTGTTGGTTAAATCCCACCATGCTACACAGCATCTCCAAGCTGTTGGTTAAATCACACCATGCTACACAGCATCTCCAAGCTGTTGGTTAAATCCTACCATGCTACACAGCATCTCTAAGCTGTTGGTCAAATCACACCATGCTACACAGCATCTCCAAGCTGTTGGTTAAATCCTACCATGCTACACTAACCCATCCAACTGACGACAACAGTATTGAAACTGACCTATAATAATGATGTATCCTATTAATTATCATGCTTATTGCAATATTTCACCTCTATATACTGTACTTAGCAGCATGCATGTTGTGGAACAAAGAAGACGCTGAAATGCCAACGGTGAAATGTGGCCTACCAGCTCATTGATGGATGTCAATAGTATTCTCTATCATCCGACTTCTTGTTTTCATGATTACATTTTTTTAAATCTATATAATAATTGTAAATAAAGAACTCAATGTCTTTGCTAATTTACTACTATGCAAAATGTAATTCTGATTGTTACCCCCCCCCCCCCCCCCCCCCCTCCCCCGAGTGTGTTTCTGGAATGTTTGTGATTAGTTTAAAAAGGGGAGTAAATTATTTTCTAGCTTGACGAAAGTTATGAAGTGAGACTCTTGTTGCTGCTTGACTGCCCCGTTACCACGACTCCAAGACAGATAATTAAATAAATATCCTGAGCAGCATGAACCAGAATGGTGTTATGACCCTTGTCATGTGATGTCTGCGCTGTATGGTGATTGGTTCTCTGAATGATGTTATGACCCATATCATGTGATGTCTGTGCTGTGTGGTGATTGGTTCTCAGAATGATGTTATGACCCGTGTCATGTGATGTCTGCGCTGTGTGGTGATTGGTTCTCAGAATGATGTTATGACCCGTGTCATGTGATGTCTGCGCTGTGTGGTGATTGGTTCCCAAAATGATGTTATGTATTTTGTATTTACTATGGATCTTCCTGGGGTTCAGCAAAATGAAGGCAGTTATACATTTTTAAAACATTACAATACATACATAGCCGATTATATAACATATTAAGTGTGTGCCCTCAGGCCCCTACTCTACTGCCACATATCTATAACAAAATCAATGTGTATGTGTTTGAAAAGTCTGTATGTTATCGTGTGTTTGTATCCATGTGTTTTACAGTACCTACTGTTCCATAAGGTGTATTTTTATCTGTTTTTTACTGCATGAGATACTTTATAAAAACAAAAAACTTGATGTTGTAGTCATGGCTCTGTGTAGTACTGTGGAATAGAGTTCCATGTAGTCATGGCTCTGTGTAGTACTGTGGAATAGAGTTCCATGTAGTCATGGTTCTATGTAGTACTGTGGAATAGAGTTCCATGTAGTCATGACTCTATGTAGTACTGTGGAATAGAGTTCCATGTAGTCATGGTTCTATGTAGTACTGTGGAATAGAGTTCCATGTAGTCATGGCTCTGTGTAGTACTGTGGAATAGAGTTCCATGTAGTCATGGCTCTATGTAGTACTGTGGAATAGAGTTCCATGTAGTCATGGCTCTGTGTAGTACTGTGGAATAGAGTTCCATGTAGTCATGGCTCTATGTAGTACTGTGGAATAGAGTTCCATGTAGTCATGGCTCTATGTAGTACTGTGGAATAGAGTTCCATGTAGTCATGGCTCTATGTAGTACTGTGGAATAGAGTTCCATGTAGTCATGGCTCTGTGTAGTACTGTGGAATAGAGTTCCATGTAGTCATGGCTCTATGTAGTACTGTGGAATAGAGTTCCATGTAGTCATGTCTCTATGTAGTACTGTGGAATAGAGTTCCATGTAGTCATGTCTCTATGTAGTACTGTGGAATAGAGTTCCATGTAGTCATGTCTCTATGTAGTACTGTGGAATAGAGTTCCATGTAGTCATGACTCTATGTAGTACTGTGGAATAGAGTTCCATGTAGTCATGGCTCTATGTAGTACTGTGGAATAGAGTTCCATGTAGTCATGGCTCTATGTAGTACTGTGGAATAGAGTTCCATGTAGTCATGGCTCTATGTAGTACTGTGGAATAGAGTTCCATGTAGTCATGGCTCTATGTAGTACTGTGGAATAGAGTTCCATGTAGTCATGGCTCTATGTAGTACTGTGGAATAGAGTTCCATGTAGTCATGGCTCTGTGTAGTACTGTGGAAAAGAGTTCCATGTAGTCAAGGCTCTGTGTAGTACTCTGCGCCTCCCACAGTCTGTTCTGGACTTGGAGACTGTGAAGAGACCTCTGGTGGCATGTCTTGTAGGGTATGCATGAGTGTCTGAGCTGTGTGCTATTAGTTTAGATAGACAGCTCTGTGCATTCAACATATCAATACCTCTCACAAATAGTGATAAAGTAGTGATAAAGTCAATCTCTCCTCCACTTTGAGCCAGTAGAGATTGACATGCATATTATTAATGTTAGCTCTCTGTGTACATCCAAGGGCCAGCCGTGCTGCCCTGTTCTGAGCAAATTGCAATTTTCTTAAGTCCCTCTTTGTGGCACCTGACCACACGACTGAACAGCAGTCCAGGTGCGACAGAACTAGGGCCTGTAGGACCTGCCTTGTTCATAGTGTTGTTAAGAAGGTAGAAACTAGGTCCTGTAGGACCTGCCTTGTTCGTAGTGTTGTTAAGAAGGTAGAAACTAGGGCCTGTAGGACCTGCCTTTTTGATAGTGTTGTTAAGAAGGTAGAGCAGCACTTTATTATGGACAGACTTCTCCCCATCTTAGCCACTGTTGTATCAATATGTTTTGACAATGACAGTTTACAACCCAAGGTTAATCCAAGCAATATAGTCTCCTAAACTTGTTCAATTTCCACATTAATCATGACAAGATTTAGTTTAGGTTTAGGGTTCAGTGAACAATTTGTCCCAAATTGTTTTTGAAATATTTAGGACTAGCTTATTCCTTGCCACCCATTCTGAAACTACCTGCAGCTCTTTGTGAAGTGTTGCTGCCATTTCAGTCGATGTGGTAGCTGATGTGTATAGTGTTGAGTTTACTCAAAGCCAGTGACATGTCATTAGTAAAGATTGAAAAATGTAAGGGGCCTAGACAGCTGCCCTGGGGAATTCCTGATTCTACCTGGATATTGTTGGAGAGGCTTCCATTAAAGAATACCTTCTGTGTTCTGTTAGACAGGTAACTCTTTTTCCACAATATGGTAGGGGGTGTAAAGCCAAAACTTTAACTTTATGATCGATAATGTCAAAAGCTACAAAACAGCCCCCACAATCTTTTTATCATCAATTTCTTTCGGCCAATCATCAGTCATTTGTGTAGGTGTTGTGCTTGTTGAACGTCCTTCCTTATAAGTGTGCTGAAAGTCTGTTGTCAATTTGTTTACTGTAAAATAGCATTCTGTCTGGTAAAACACAATTTTTTCCAAAAGTTTACTAAGGGTTATTAACAGGCTGATTGGTCGGCTATTTGAGCCTGTAAAGGGGGCTTTACTATTCTTAGGTAGCGGAATGACTTTCTAGTAGTCTTAAATTGATTGGTTCTCAGAATGGTGTTATGACCCATGTCATGTGGCATCTGTGCTGTGAGTTGATTGGTTCTCAGAATGGTGTTATGACCTGTGTCATGTGGCATCTGTGCTGTGAGGTGATTGGTTCTCAGAATGGTGTTATGACCCGTGTCATGTGGCATCTGTGCTGTGAGGTGATTGGTTCTCTGAGAGATAACAACACTGTTAAACATCAATACCAGATCAAACTAATTCATTATCAATTATTATTATGTTATTGAAGTACCATGTTTATGAAGAATGCAATGACCACTCAGTTCCTTGGCTGAGATGGGAGAACCAGCCAGAATGTTCCTACAGCACTTCAGCAAGCTGGGCTTCATGGGAGAGTGGCCAGAAAAAGGCACGTAACAGCACGACTGGAGTTTGCAAAAAGGCACGTGAAAGATTATTTCGTCCGATGAGACAAACATTTAACTCTTTGGCCTGAGTGCAAAGAAGGATATCTGGAGAAAAGGCACAGCTCGTCACCCATCTAACACCATCCCCACCTTTTCAGCAGCAGGGACTGGGAGACTGGTAAGGATAGAGTGAACAATGAATGGAGCTAATATTGGAAAATCCTTAAATAGAACCTGCTTCAGAGTGCAAACGACCTCAGACTGGGGGAGAATATTTACGTTTGGACAGGACAATGACCCCGAGCATACAGCCAAAGCAACGCTGGATTGACTTCAGAACAAAGGTGAAAATCCTTGAGTGGTCCGGCCAAAGCTGTTCACCGCCTCTCCTCATCTAATGTAAGACTTTCAGAAAATCTGCAAGCCCAAGACGACTCAAAGCTGTGATAACCGCCAAAGGTGCTTCTACAAAATATTGACTGTGGGGTGTGAATACTTATGTAAATGATATTTGAAAACTGTTCATGTTCAATACATTTGCTAAAAACATGTCTTCACGTCACTATGGGGGTATTGTGTGTAGATGGGTGATGGATAAGCATCTATTGAAATCAGGCTGTTCAACAAAATCTGGAATAAGTCAAGGGGTCTGAATACTTTCTGAAGATACTGTAACTATAACCTCCTCACCATTACCATCATGTAACTAGAACCTCCTCACCATTACCATCATGTAACTAGAACCTCCTCACCATTACCATCATGTAACTAGAACCTGCTCACCATTACCATCATGTAACTATAACCTCCTCACCATTACCATCACGTAACTATAACCTCCTCACCATTACCACCATGTAACTATAAAGTCCTACACCCTCACCATTACCATCACATAATGTCCTCCTCACCATTACCAGCATATAACACTTCCCCACATATTTGTTGGTCATCTGTTAACTAAAGATTAGCATTTATATTTGAAATGGTATCATAACAGCTAGAAGATGCTGCCATACCAAAGTATATTCCAGGTGATTCCGTGGACAGCTTTCCAGGTGATTCTGTGGACAGAGTGTTCTAGGTGATTCCGTGGACAGAGTGTTCCAGGTGATTCCGTGGACAGAGTGTTCCAGGTGATTCCGTGGACAGAGTGTTCCAGGTGATTCTGTGGACAGAGTGTTCTAGGTGATTCCGTGGACAGAGTGTTCTAGGTGATTCCGTGGACAGAGTGTTCCAGGTGAATCCGTGGACAGTGTTCCAGGTGATTCCGTGGACAGCTTTCCAGGTGATTCTGTGAACAGAGTGTTCCAGGTGATTCTGTGGACAGAGTGTTCTAGGTGATTCCGTGGACAGAGTGTTCTAGGTGATTCCGTGGACAGAGTGTTCTAGGTGATTCCGTGGACAGAGTGTTCTAGGTGATTCCGTGGACAGAGTGTTCCAGGTGATTCCGTGGACAGTGTTCCAGGTGATTCCGTGGACAGAGTGGAAGTTGTTAGAGGCGAATATGACAGTAGCTGTCATTAGGCAGTGTTGCCAGATTTGATTCACCTTGCTGCAGAAGCTGAATCAAAATCCCATCAAATTGCTCAATCTCAACACTAGACACAGGCCCTGTCGTTCCAATGCCTTACTTGCCACCAGAGGGTGCTCTCTGATAAGATATTTAAAACATTTAGGAAAAGCTAATGAATATTATATACTCTGAGTATACCAAATATTCCTGTGGAACGCTTGACACAAGGTGCTGGCCAATGTTGATTCCAATACTTCCCACAGTTGTGTCAAGTTCCGTGGTGGACCATTCTTCATACAGATGGGAAACTGTTGTCTGTGAAAAACCCAACAGAGTTGCAGTTCTTGACACAAGCCGGTGCGCCTGGCACCTACTACCATACCCTGTTCAAAGGCACTTCAATATTTTGTTTTGCCCATTCACTCTCTGAATGGCACACATACACAATCCATGTCTAAATTGTCTCAAGGCTTTTAAATCCTTATTTAACCTGTCTCCTCCCCTTAATCTACACTGATTGAAGTGGATTTAACAAGTGACATCAATAAGGGATCATAGCTTTCACCTGGATTCACCTGGTCAGTCTATGCCACTGCAAGAGCAGTTGTTCTTAACAGTTTGTACACTCAGTGCATATACCTAATTATAAACATGGGTAATTCGAGCCCTGAATGCTGATTGGGTGAAAGCCGAAGTATATATCAGACGGTATACCAAAGGTGTGACAAAACGTTTATTTTTACTACTCGACTTACGTTGGTAACCCGTTTATAATAACAATAAAGACACTTCTGGGGTTCGTGGTAGGTGGCCAATATACCACAGCTACAAGGGCTGTGTCCACGAACTCCTCGTTGCATCGTCCATGCGAACAGCCCTTAGACGTGGTATATTGGTCATTTACCACAACCCCTTTGGCCTTATTGCTTTCTGTAAGTTACCTGTATATGTATCTGGAGAAAACCACCGAAGTGGAAAAGGGGAGAACATTCCTCTTAGACAAAAAAAATGCTTCACCAATCATTTATAAGCACAAACATTCTCTATTAAAAACACTCAATCTCAACTCTGGTCCTCTAGGTGAATACCCCTGATATAGATCATTATGGTCCTCTAGGTGAATACCCCTGATATAGATCAACTCTGGTCCTCTAGTTGAATACCCCTGATATAGATCAACTCTGGTCCTCTAGGTGAATACCCCTGATATAGATCAACTCTGGTCCTCTAGTTGAATACCCCTGATATAGATCATTATGGTCCTCTAGTTGAATACCCCTGATATAGATCAACTCTGGTCCTCTAGGTGAATACCCCTGATATAGATCATTATGGTCCTCTAGGTGAATACCCCTGATATAGATCAACTCTGGTCCTCTAGGTGAATACCCCTGATATAGATCAACTCTGGTCCTCTAGTTGAATACCCCTGATATAGATCAACTTTGGTCCTCTAGGTGAATACCCCTGATATAGATCATTATGGTCCTCTAGGTGAATATCCCTGATATAGATCATTATGGTCCTCTAGGTGAATACCCCTGATATAGATCAACTCTGGTCCTCTAGTTGAATACCCCTGATATAGATCAACTCTGGTCCTCTAGGTGAATACCCCTGATATAGATCAACTCTGGTCCTCTAGGTGAATACCCCTGATATAGATCAACTCTGGTCCTCTAGGTGAATACCCCTGATATAGATCATTATGGTCCTCTAGGTGAATACCCCTGATATAGATCAACTCTGGTCCTCTAGTTGAATACCCCTGATATAGATCAACTCTGGTCCTCTAGGTGAATACCCCTGATATAGATCAACTCTGGTCCTCTAGGTGAATACCCCTGATATAGATCAACTCTGGTCCTCTAGGTGAATACCCCTGATATAGATCAACTCTGGTCCTCTAGGTGAATACCCCTGATATAGATCAACTCTGGTCCTCTAGGTGAATACCCCTGATATAGATCAACTCTGGTCCTCTAGGTGAATACCCCTGATATAGATCAACTCTGGTCCTCTAGTTGAATACCCCTGATATAGATCAACTCTGGTCCTCTAGGTGAATATCCCTGATATAGATCAACTCTGGTCCTCTAGGTGAATACCCCTGATATAGATCATTATGGTCCTCTAGGTGAATATCCCTGATATAGATCATTATGGTCCTCTAGGTGAATACCCCTGATATAGATCAACTCTGGTCCTCTAGGTGAATACCCCTACTATAGATCAACTCTGGTCCTCTAGGTGAATACCCCTGATATAGATCATTATGGTCCTCTAGTTGAATACCCCTGATATAGATCAACTCTGGTCCTCTAGTTGAATACCCCTGATATAGATCAACTCTGGTCCTCTAGGTGAAAACCCCTGATATAGATCAACTCTGGTCCTCTAGGTGAATACCCCTGATATAGATCAACTTTGGTCCTCTAGTTGAATACCCCTGATATAGATCAACTCTGGTCCTCTAGTTGAATACCCCTGATATAGATCAACTCTGGTCCTCTAGGTGAATACCTCTGATATAGATCATTATGGTCCTCTAGGTGAATACCCTTACTATAGATCAACTCTGGTCCTCTAGGTGAATACCCCTGATATAGATCAACTCTGGTCCTCTAGGTGAATACCCCTGATATAGATCAACTCTGGTCCTCTAGTTGAATACCCCTGATATAGATCAACTTTGGTCCTCTAGTTGAATACCCCTGATATAGATCAACTCTGGTCCTCTAGTTGAATACCCCTTACTATAGATCAACTCTGGTCCTCTAGGTGAATACCCCTGATATAGATCAACTCTGGTCCTCTAGGTGAATACCCCTGATATAGATCAACTCTGGTCCTCTAGGTGAATACCCCTGATATAGATCATTATGGTCCTCTAGGTGAATATCCCTGATATAGATCATTATGGTCCTCTAGGTGAAAACCCCTGATATAGATCAACTCTGGTCCTCTAGGTGAATACCCCTGATATAGATCATTATGGTCCTCTAGGTGAATACCCCTGATATAGATCAACTCTGGTCCTCTAGGTGAATACCCCTGATATAGATCATTATGGTCCTCTAGGTGAATACCCTTACTATAGATCAACTCTGGTCCTCTAGGTGAATACCCCTGATATAGATCATTATGGTCCTCTAGGTGAATACCCCTACTATAGATCAACTCTGGTCCTCTAGGTGAATACCCCTGATATAGATCATTATGGTCCTCTAGGTGAATACCCTTACTATAGATCAACTCTGGTCCTCTAGGTGAATACCCCTGATATAGATCAACTCTGGTCCTCTAGGTGAATACCCCTGATATAGATCAACTCTGGTCCTCTAGGTGAATACCCCTGATATAGATCAACTCTGGTCCTCTAGGTGAATACCCCTGATATAGATCAACTCTGGTCCTCTAGTTGAATACCCCTACTATAGATCAACTCTGGTCCTCTAGGTGAATACCCCTGATATAGATCAACTCTGGTCCTCTAGGTGAATACCCCTGATATAGATCAACTCTGGTCCTCTAGGTGAATACCCCTACTATAGATCAACTCTGGTCCTCTAGTTGAATACCCCTGATATAGATCATTATGGTCCTCTAGTTGAATACCCCTGATATAGATCAACTCTGGTCCTCTAGGTGAATACCCCTGATATAGATCAACTCTGGTCCTCTAGTTGAATACCCCTGATATACCTTGATTCGTACCTTGTCAGCTCGGGGATTCAAACTTTCGGTTAATTGTCCAACGCTCTAACCACTTGGCTACGCTGCCGCCCCGACTTGTTATCAAGCCGTGATTATTTATTTAAATCAGCTGTGTAGTGATGGAGCGAAAAACAAAAGGTCGTTGACCCCATGGACTGAATTTGGGAAACGCTGCTTTAATGAATTACAGTGAATTATAGTGAATTTTTGTATATTATATTGTATTGTAGTGTATTACAATGTATTATCGTGTATTATAGTATATCATAGTGTTTTATAGTATATCAAAGTCTATTATACTGTATTATAGTGTATTTTAATGTATTACATTGTGATCGAATGTGACCAAATCTATTTCTCTCCATAACAGAATAGAGTTAGGCTGAATAAAGGCCCCCAGAGGACTCACGTGACTGACAGTGCTCGTGTGTAATCAAGGTGCGCGTGTGTGTGTGTGTGTGTGTGTGTGTGTGTGTGTGTGTGTGTGTGTGTGTGTGTGTGTGTGTGTGTGTGTGTGTGTGTGTGTGTGTGTGTGTGTAACCGAAGGGAGGCTGGTGAAACGGTTCGTCCTAACAGAGAGAGAGATGGAGCCATAGAAATAGACGGATATGAGTGTACATACCCATCTCTATCTCTCTGGTCTGAGGGCCCATCTCTATCTCTCTGGTCTGATGGGCCTTCTCTATCTCTCTGGTCTGAGGGGCCATCTCTATCTCTCTGGTCTGAGTGGCC